>NC_056530.1:5754391-5790404 GCF_019175285.1 Sceloporus undulatus
CGGCGGCAGCGGGCCTCCAGGAGGGCTCCGGCGGGGGCAGCAGGCTTCTGGGAGGCCGGTTGCCATTGCTGGGGCCCTCCAAGAGGGCTCTGGCGGCGGCAGGGGCCCTCTGGGAGGCCCGTTGCCCTCGCCGGGGGCCTCCAGGAGGGCTCCAGAGGGGGCAGCAGGCCTCTGGGAGGCCGGTTGCCGGTGCCGGCACCCTCCAAGAGGACCCCGGAGGTGGCAGGGGGCCTCTGGGAGGCCGGTTGCCATCGCTGGGGCCCTCCAAGAGGGCCCCAGCGATTGCAAAAGGGCCGGCAAAGAGGAGGAGGCCTCCAGCGCTGGCGGCCCCCACTGGCTTTTTTGCTGGGCTCTGATGGGGCCTGGGGCCCTGTCAGGGGCCGGCAAAGAAGGGGAGGCCTCCAGCGCTGGCGGCCCCTGCCTGCTTTTTTGCTGGCCTCTGACGGGGCCTGGGGTCCCATCAGGGGCTGGCAAAGAGGAGGAGGCCTGGCCCCCAGAGGGTGGAAGCTCCGCCCCCAGCATGCAGCTCCACCCCCGGAGGGTGGAAGCTCCACCCCAGCACGCAGCACCGCCCCCGGAGGGTGGAAGCTCCACCCCCGGCTTCAGCCCCCCCAGTCGCCTGAGGGACAGCAACCTGGCCCCCGGCTCAAAAAGATTGCCTACCCCGGTCTAGTGTGATAAGGCTATATGTCTCTCTGTGGAACTGGGCCCTCCTTTCTTCAGGAACAATGCTGTACAGCAATGATTCTTAAACTTTTCACCTTTGCGACCTCTTTTAATAATAATAGTTTGTATATATTTCCCACCTCTCTCTGTGGATTGAGGCAGGATTACAACAATAGAAACAATATTACAAGATTAAAAACTACAATTTCATATAAAATACACTCAATAAAACAGTAAAACCACTATCAATGCAATACATAGACTAAATCATCATTTAAAATACATTTTACAAATAGAGGTGGGATATTTCTAACTCTCTTATAGCAGATTGTGTGGATAGGCCTGCCGGAAGAGATCCGTCTTAAGTGCCTTCTTAAAGCCATCTAAGGTGGTAATGAGACACCTCTGAAGCCCCATTCCCACTTACAGATAAATCAGTGTACGATCCGAATTGATGGATTGATTCAACAGTGGAGCGTGGTTCCCACTACATTGGCCCTGATCACATTTTTCGCTCCAAAATAATCCTCTTGTGGTTCCCATTCACAAATGAATTGATTCAAAATGATTTGGTTCCAGCTGTCCGAAGGGGAAGTTTGAATAAATTCAGATCCGCATGTGGTTCACACTTGCACAGATTCAATTTATTGAAAAAGAAGCAGAAAAGATCAGCTGAAAAAAGACACAGGTTAAATGGGTGTAGTGCATGGTCCCCCCTCTCGGAATCACTTCATTGATTCAGATTAAGTAGGAACCAGGGTTGTTTGAGCCGGTCAAAAAAATGATTCACAATCCGGTTTAAAGGTAGTGGGAATGAGGCCACTGAATGTTATTGATGTCTATCAGGTAAAAGAACAAAGCAAAACACACACTAGTTCACAGTGAAGTCACCTGGAGACCTAGGTTGCATCCACACTGTGGAAATAATCCAGTTTGATAGCACTTCGACTGCCATGGCTCAATGCTATGGAATTCTGGGAGCTGTAGTTTGATGAAGATGTGCAAATGACAGATTTAATTCAATCTCCATCCAGGTCCAGCTCAAAGGTTCTCCCAGGAGTCATTTTAGGGAGGCAGATTTTTGCTACTAATAGCAATAGCAAGTACATTTCTATACAGTTTATCAGAGCGCTTAAGCAGTTTACAGTGTGTAACCCAATTGCCCCAACAAGCTGGGTACTCATTTTAGCGACCTATGGAAGGATGCAAAGCTGAGTCAACTCTGGAGCCCTGGGATTGAACTCACAACCTTGTGGCTATGAATGGCATTTAACCATTGTGCCACCAGGGCTCCCTTTTTTAATGGTACTAAATGGATCTAAATCACCCTGAAATTCCCATTTTTTTCTGGAGAAAAACAAACAAACATGTGCACCTGAATGCTACACAAGCCATGGGCCTGTGATGCAAAATCCTCCGATCCAGGTCGTTGTAGTTTCAACATCCGCAAACAAGCACAAGGCTTGCACTTGAACCTCATGATATTCCTCCATATTTAGTGAGACTGTACCTGCTTTAACTTATAAAATGTTACCAAAAAAATTAAGGGGGTGGGTTGTTGTGTTGTTGTTTGTTTTTTCAGCCTGGTTAATGTGTTCCAATCAAAGGAAGACAGAGTCTTTTGCCATCTTAAAGACTAAGGAATCTTATGTTGAACAATTTGCTTTCACAGGCTGCACCCCATGAAAATGATAAAGCTTGTTGTCATCCACAAAAGCTTATGGCACGGAAAACGGGTCAGTCTTCAAGGCACCACAAGTCCTTTGGTGTTTTTAAAGAAGGAGTGAAGTTATCGCTTGAATTACAAGATGGTGCCTCTAAGAATGTTATTGATGTCTATTGGGTACAACAAACTAAAACAAACACTAGTTGACAGTGAGGTCACCTGGAGATGCAACTCAGGCTGCATCTGCACTGCAGAAATAATCTGGTTTGACAGCACTTTAACTGCCATGGCTCAAGTCTATGGAATTCTGGCAATAGCAGTTTGTTGTGGCACCATAGTGGAGTTCTAGTAATTATTGTTGTGATATGCCTTCAAGTCGTTTCTGACTTATGGCAATCCTAAGGCAGGGTTTTTGAGGGCTGAGAGTGTGTGACTTGCCCAAGATGATCACCGAGGTAGTTTTCATGGCCAAGTTGTCTTGGGCCGTATTTCTACTGCAGAAATAATGCCATTTGACACTGCCTTAACTGCCACGACTCAACACTATGGAATTCTGGGATTTGTGGTTTTGTCGGATATTTAGTCTTCCTTGTCAGAGAGCTCTTGTAATACAATGAACTATATAGATCACAGCACTCCATAGCATTGAGCCATGATAGTTAAAGCAGTGTCAAACTGCACTGTTTCTGCAGTGCAGAGACAGATTTAATATATTTTGGAAATGGTTAAAAATGTTATACTAAGCACCAAGAACACATCTTATGATCAGTTTTTCCCCTCTCATCCTTTTTTGCATTGAAATGGGGTTACAAGGTAGGGATGTCCCATGTTTCCTTTAATATTTAGTTTGCAACTCTTAGCATGTGCCAAGATAAATAGATTTGTGCACCTCTGTGATTTGTGTTTCGAATAGTAAAATGTTATTTTTGATGATGATCTTTTGTTGTTCATTCCAAAGCCCAGTAGTCAATCCCTGTTTTGAAGCAGTTGCTTAATAAATTTGGTAAAATATCAATTAACTGGCCTAGGTCAGTCACAAATGCTGCCAGTCAGAGACAAGATGAACTCTAGTGTATTTAAAGCATGACAGTTTCAATATTGCTCAAATTCTATTACTTATTTGGGTATAATTATCCCTAGGGACTTATTGCATATTATTAATCTTAGTATGAATAAGATGCTAACAGATATTGCAACAGATTTAGAAAGGCAGGAAGGCTTAAAGAGTATAAAATGTTATACCTAGACTTGTGTATACTATTTGTGGAATTCCTCTACTTATACCTTGCAAGTAATTTCAAAAACTAAAATGCATTGTTTAGATTCTTAAGGAACTCATCTTCTCCTATAATTTCAATGAAAAATATGCAAATTTCAAGGAAAGAAGGTGGTTCGGCCTTCCAGATCTCCTTACACACCATTGGGCACATCTGTTATCTTGTATGAAATTTTGGACATTTGTAGTAAGTAATCCACCATGCTCAGCCCTGGAGTCTTTCTCTCTGGCACTTCTGTTCAAATGGTCAGTACTTGCTTCGCATTTTATTTTAAAAAGGGCAGTATTTTGCCATCATTTTCAATGGTTAGAACTTGGTGGCAAATATTGTCTTGTCAATTGCATTTTGATCTATATGCTCTTGGCAAATGGACTTTTTTTTGGGGGGGGGGGCGGCTTCCAGATTTGAAAATCGGTAAGGAAACATTTTTAAGGAAGACGTAGGCCAATAATAGAATTGTTACCTTAAATCAGATAAATTAGTATTGCTGATGAGTTTTGGCTTTTTTTTTTCCCCAGTTTTGCTGGAGCAGTTTAAACTACCTGTATCAGCTAAATGGCACATTTTTACAAGCCAGACTTGGCTCTGCAGCTTTAAGTGTATCTGCATTTTCTTAATATTAGATACATTAATTGAGGCCAACCAAGTATCTAAACCAGTGATTCTCAACCTTTCTAATGCCGTGACTCTATAACAGTTCTTCATGTTGTGGTGACCCCAGTGAAAGGGTTGTTCAACCCATATATATATAACTGTCATTTGTAAGTAAATATGACATGCAAGATTTAAAGCATGGAATAAAGTGGAATAGCAATATCCAATTCTGACTAATCAATGACCATCGGTGTTAGCATCTATAGTGTGGGTACAGATCTCAGACTGTGTCTTATACAGCAGAAATTGCACTTTGGGGTATATTGGTTGTTACATCTATTCAAGAAAGGGCTTTCTAAATCAGCAAACTGATGTAGATGTAATGTAATCCTGCTAATGTTTTGTTAACACATATATTTGGGAGTTGTTCCATGGTAGCTACATTTTGGAAGGAAGTAATCACACAAGTAAATTTGGTTTTGGAAAGTTCCTTGATATTCAAGGATGTGCGTATTCTTCTGAATTATTCACCTGTTTCTTGGAAATTAACAAATGGCCAAGGGGAGTAGATTTTATGTATCCTATTTACTGCTAAAAGAGTAATATTTGTTTCTGAGAAAATAATTTTTCTCCATTTGTAATCCAGTGGAGAGAAGATCTTTCAAAACGTTCACCTTGTGATATCCTTCCTTTGGAACCTGGACTTCATGGTAAATCATAGAATCATAGAGATGGCACGGGCCATCCAGTCCAACCCCCTGCCATGCAGGAAATCCAAATCAAAGCATCCCCAACAGATGGCCATCCAGCCTCTGCTTAAAGACTTCCAAGGAAAGAGACTCCACTACACTCCAAGGAAGGAGTGTGTTCCACTGTCGAACAGCCCTTACTGTCAGGAAGTTCTTCCTAATGTTGAGGTGGAACCTCTTTTCCTGTAGCTTGCGTCCATTGTTCTGGGTCCTGTTCTCTGGAGCAGCAGAAAACAAGCTTGCTCCCTCCTCAATATGACATCCTTTCAAATATTTAAACAGGGCTATCGTATCACCTCTTAACCTTCTCTTCTGCAGGCTAAACATCCCCAGCTCCCTAAGTCGTTCCTCATAGGGCAAGGTTTCCAGACCTTTCACCATTTTAGTCGCCCTTCTTTGGACATGCTCCAGTTTCTCAATGTCCTTTTTGAATTGTGGTGCCCAGAACTGGACACAATATTCCAGGTGGGGCCTGACCAGAGCAGAATACAGTGGCACTATTACTTCTCTTGATCTAGACACTATACTTTTATTGATGCAGCCTAAAATAGCATTGGCTTTTTTAGCTGCCGCATCGCACTGTTGACTCATGTTCAACTTGTGGTCTACTTGGACTCCCAGATCCCTTTTACGTGTAGTTTCATTCATGAGATGTCTTTCCTATGCATTTCCCATCATATTCAGTTTAAAGGACCAGTGCTTGACTCCATAGAAACCAAGCTACTTACAAATTGTGTTAGCTTTCCAACAGTATACTATGTTGACCATGTAGTGAGGGGAGATGTATTTGTGGGGCTGTGGTGGAATGTCAAGGTCTGCGTTCGTCACAGTTCCTGCTATGCTTGTAAGTCATTTATGCTATACCTGCTGTGCTTTGTATTACTGGATGATGGGATGTGCCATACATTTGGTATTGTCAGGTGGAAATATTGTTTATCTATGCTGGAGTAACTTATTGAACAGATGTGAAGGTAAGATGTGAAGGGAGCTGTCTAGGTCAGTTCTGTGGAAATGCCTCATATGAAATGAAACAGTGGAGCTATCCTGCGAAGAGGAATTTTTTGGTTTAGCAATGAATGGGGTTTGTGCATGTGAAAATGTTTGAAATGCTTTGTGCTTTTAAATGTACTGTGTAACTGAAATGGCTTTAGTCTTAACACTGCCATACTGTGAACTGCTTTGGTTTCTGGATAAAGCTTGCTGTTTTACAATGAAGTTTAGATTTCATAGAATTATAGAGTTGGAAGAGACCAGAAGGGCCATCCAGTAAAACCCCATTTTGCCAAGCAGGAACTCTCAATCAAAGCATCCCCATCCAGCCTCTGCTTAAAGACCTCCAAGGAGGGAGACTCCACTACACTCCAAGGGAGTTTGATCCACTGTCGAACAGCCCTTACTGTCAGGAGGTTCCTCTTAATGTTGAGCTGGAATCTCTTTTCCTGGAGCTTGCATCCATTATTCCAGGTCTTATTATCTGGAGCAGCAGAAAAACAAGCTAGCTCCCTCCTCAGTATGTCATCCCTTTAAGTATTTAAACAGAGCTATCATATCACTTCTTAACCTTCTTTTCTCCAGGCTAAACATTCCCAGATCCCTAAGTCGTTCCTCATAGGACATGGTTTCCAGAGCCTTCACCATTTTAGTCACCCTCCTTTTGATACGCTTCACTTTCTCAATGTCCTTTTTGAATTGTGGTGCCCAGAACTGGACTAAATATTCCAGGTGGGGCCTGACCAGAGCAGAATAGAGTGGTAGCTGCTGCATCACAGTGCTGAATCATGTTCAACTTGTGGTCTACTTGGATTTTTGAGCTAATGTCATCCAATATATAACCACTTTACTTGTCCATTCAAAGGGTCAAAATAGTCCTCTGTAGGGATGCCATAACCCGGTGGCCCCCGTGACAAACCCGCTTTTGGGGGGGCCGTCACGGTCACGGTCCGGTTTGGCCCCCTGCCCCCGGCTTGAGGCCCACGCAGCGCCAACCCACCTTCCCCTGCCTCCCCGCGTGGCTGCGCCACCCACCTCCTCCTCCTCCTCCGTTGGGAAGCAAAGGAGGAGGCAGTGCGTGGGGGGAGGGTGGCGGAGAGGTGGGGAGGGGGTGCGGGTGTGCGCAGGATGCGCAGCTCCTTCTCCTCCTCCTCCGTTCCAAGCCTCCCTTCCTTTCTCCCTCCTTTCTCCCTCCTTCCTTCCTCCTCCTCCTCTGCCTCCCAGCCCAGGCCCAAGCGGAGGAGGAGGCAGAGGTGCCTGCCTGGCTTGGTGCTCCCTGTGCGCGCGTGTGCACCAAGGCAGCAGCCACTGGCAGGCAGCCACCCACCGCCTCCTCCGCCTGGCGCGCCTCCGCGCTGGGCACTTCCTTGGGCCTGAGAGGCGGAGGCAGAGGAGGAGGCTGAGGCGGAGGTGGCTGGCTGCCTGCCTCCTGCCTTGGCGCGCAGGTGGGGGGGAGCACGCCAAGGCAGCCACCCACCTCCTCCTCCACTTGGGCCTGGGCTGGGAGGCAGAGGAGGAGGAAGAAGAAGGAAGGGAGGAAAGAAGGAGGAAAGGGGAGGAAGGAGGGAAGAAGGAAGGAAGGAGGGAGGAAAGAAGGAGGAAAGGGGAGGAAGGGAGGAAGGAGGGAAGAAGGAAGGGAGGAGGAGGAGGGAGGACGGAAGGGGGAGGAAGGAAGGAAGGAGAGAAGAAGGAAGGGAGGAGGAGGAAGAAGGAAGGAAGGAGGGAGGAAGGAGGGAAGGAGGGAGGAAGGACAAGGAGGAAGAAGAGGAGGAGGAGGAAGAGGATAGTGATGATGATGAAATGAGCCAGCTTCTGAGGCACAACCAATGTAAGTTACTCTCATTTTTACAAACTCATGCATAGTGAAAAAAACCCAAAGTCCCTTGACCAAGTACACACTTCTGAGAAGTACAGTTGAATCCGAGGGCAAACCCACTTCTTGTTAAATCACCTTGACATATTCAGTGTGAAACTCAAAGAGTTTGGTTATGGAATAAGCCTCTGAAATATGCAAGAGATTGCCATGTTAAGTAAAGCCATGTTCAATGCCCAAATGTGCTGTTTGGAATGGGGGGGTGGCCAGAAAGGGAAAGTCCATTTCTGTCATCTGTCTAGGAATAATGTCCAAATGTCCTCCATTTTGATCATGCCTAAGAAACATGTATTTATATTAACATTTTTTTAAACCCATCAAATTTTTTCGTGTGTCCTCCATTTTTTAAAAAAAGTGCCCTCCATTTGAAAATTTTGTCCTACATTTGTCCTACATTTGTCCCGGTTTGGAGGTCCAGACTTATGGCAACCCTATCTCTAAGACATCTTTCCTGCCTGTTTCTGCTAATCACCAATGCTTCCCACCTTCATGCAATCCCATGTTCTGATCTCGAGTGCAACCTTTCCATCTTAGACATTAGATAGGTGCTCCTGTTCTGTTTCTTGCAGCAATCAGTTTAGGAAGTCTCTTTGGCTGTTTGCTGCCTTTGGCACATATAGGAAAGAAAAGGCAATTTTATCTCATTGTCTCTCTGTCACAGTAGTAAACACTATCCCCCTCATCTACACTTACTGGGAAACCTCTTCCGCAAGGGATCAAGACTCATTCGACTCGGGAAACAGCCATCTCACTGGCATACCTCAGAGGGATTGCTCTCCCAGAACTCTGCCAAATGGCTGTGTGGCTGCAACCATCTTCATTATTGTCTCATTACAGACTGGGTGCTCAGGCCCCACGCTGATGCTGCCTTTGGTAGGATGATGCTGTCACCAGTCTTAGCATGACTTGCCATTCTCAGTGAATTTAGCTTGAAATTCTCCCATATGTGTGAGTTACAAACACCATAAAGAAGAACAGGAACAGGTTCCTATCTGTAACAGTGATTCTTTGAATGGATATCTGTGAACTTGCACAATCTAATCTCCTTCCCTCTTTATGCTTTTCCTTTCTTCTGGTCTTCTAATGATGGACTCAGAACTGGGTTTTCGCAGGAACGCACAGCTTTTATGGTGCAGGTGAGGGGGTGGGGTTACCTCCAAAAAGCAGGTCTAGAAGCTTCTGAAGATCTCAGTGCAGGTGCAGAATGACCCATAAGTGTGAGTTCACAGATGACCTTTGAATAATCACAGTTACAAATAGAAAGCCTGTTCTTTTTGTAGCTGACACTGTTTCTCCATTGATTACATTCTAATACTTTGTAACTCCATTTCATGAGACCATCCAATACATTTTGCATCCCTTTAACAGCAACAGCATCACCAGAGATTTCATCACCATCCTCTTCCTTCTCTATCTGACATCACTTGCGCAAAAAAGCCTGGCAGTAAAAAGTGTCTTTGAGGATGCTCTTACAGTACTGTTTTTGGTGAACCTAAGTGTCTCAATAATTAAGAAAACTTGATAACACTGCTGTCCAGCTGTTGCATTTCCAATATTGCCTCTGTTGACTCCCCACAACATATTTTACAGATCTGGTTTATGGCCATTTATCTTATATCTAACACAACAGCAGCAACAGACTTTCACATTTCATTTGAAAATGCTTTGAAGGCACCTTTCTGGATTCTGTACTGCATATCTTGGTTGAACTGCCCTCCTCACTGTCCTGGTTGCCCAAGTTTGGCACATCAGACCAGGAGGCAGAGGTAGGTCAAAGTGATCTGAGTAAAGTAAATGGGATCAAATCAAGTATGTTAGGTTGGGTCACTCAGGTCATGGAACATGAAGGCAGATTAAGCCTATTCACTATTGGCTTAATCCTGATTGGTTCAGGTGAGCAGCAACCAAGATCATGAACATTTTCTTGCTGAGCAAGACAAAGATGCTGTTAGCAAAAGACTATGCTCAACTGAGATCTTAAAATATGATTTTACACTAACTCCATATTCCCTGCTGGATGCTGATTGCAGTTCTTAAGTGTGTCGCTGTTTCTGAACTCTCATGCTCCTGCATGTCTGCACAAGAAAAGATGGAAGGGAAACATCCTCAGAATCAGAGGCTAATGAAAGGACTATGTTCTCAGGCCAGAAAGGTACAGAAGTTGCCAAGAGCTGGTCACTGTCTAGATCTGGGAGTGTTTAAAAGTAATCTTTGTATACCATATTGTCGTTTTATTATGAAAAAGACAAAATAAAATCAGCCCTCTATATCTATGGATTCAACCATCCACAGCTTGAAAAAATTTTTTTAAATCCAACAACCAAACCTTGACTTTGCCATTTTATGTAAAATCAAACCTTCATTTTACTATGCAATTATATTTAATTGGATTTGAGCATCCATGGATTTTGGTATTCACAGAAGGTCCTGGAACCAAATCCCAGCGGATATCAAGGACCCAATGTACCTCGCTGAGAAGAGAGTGGGCAATTCATCCAAGTTATGCACAATGAACCATTAAGATCTGAGGTAATACAGTGGCTAAGTTACTAAGTTTAAAATCAAGACAAGCTGTAGTTTAAATTCCATATATGCCAAGAGGTTGTGTTAAATTTTGAAGCCTGAAATGGCTGACTTACTAGCACTAAGAGGTTCAAACCAAATGATGCTGGTATGATCCCACCGTTTTACCATGCCCATCACTGAAACCATCAAGAAGGTCTCTGAAACTGTGCATGATCTTTGAGCTAAAAGAAATTACTCATAGTAGGAGGAGAATGTGTGGAAATCATGAAGTTATTGGATTGGAAGTCCCAGCAGCTCTAACTACCTAGCCGATGGTGAGGAATACTGGAAGTTGCAATCAACAACATCTGAAAGGCTGCATGATCCCTCCTCCTAGTGTAAAGGCTAGTGTGTTGATTAGAACTGAGGATTGTGCCACCTAAAATACATTGTTTTATTTGGTTCAGTCATATCTTCTTAGCCTGTCTTATCACACAGAGTTGTTATATAAATAAAAGAGGAGGAAGGGAACATAATATAAACAGAATAAAAAACCCACATATTTCTTTTGCTTCCATATGACTTTTTAATGCAAAAACAAAACAAATAGCACTCTCTCTTTGTCTCACAATATTGTTACTGTGTTTAAAATAATTCAACCCAAATGGATTTTCCTACAAGACTTCTCACTCTGAAGATTTTAAGAAATAAAGGGAAAGGAAGAAAAACCCCTTCTTCACTCTTTCTTCTTTCCTTATGGAAAAAATTATAAAGATATATATATATATATATATTTCCAGCCCAACTGGAAAAGAGATCAGACACTTTCACCTTGCTGAAGTGATGTGTCAGCTGGAATCCTGAAAATCAGTTATTTTTCTTCAAAAGGTTATAAACACCAAACATATACACGCATATAGAGGGAGAGCTAGTGAGCTTAGTATGGTTCCCAGCATGCAAGAAACAGTGGGTATGCCCAGCCTGCTGAGTCTAGCTCTCCCAGCATGCAACAGTACAGTCCACACTTGATACATCCAGGACATCAATGCTATACCCAAACAGCAGGTGGTTCTTGGATGCTATGTCCAATCCTTCCCCCCCTCTCTCTCTCTGTGTGAATAGACGCGTGTGTGTGTGCGCGCATGCATGCACGGGCACACATGGCATTGAAAGTCTTGAAACAGCCCCTATGGAAAAATAAATCACCAGAAAAGGTTTGAAAGCGAGGAGTTGACAATCTGATACCAGAAGCTACACATGGGCAAAAACAGTTCAAAGACATGAGCTGCTGAAAGGTGAAAAATTAAAATTTAAAAACAACAAAAACCACAGTATACTGTAGTGGGGCTTTAATAATGAGAGTTTGTTTTATTAATAACTCTCCCTGCCAAACAGAAAATACTAGCACCCTTTCTACAAAGGTTGAGAGCTGAGGAGCAAATATGGAATTTGTTTCCCAAACACTGCCCTCTTCCAACAGTTGGATGAATTTCTATTTATTTAAACAAGGTGATAAAATGTGTTTTCAGACCTGGGTCTTTACCCTGTAATCACTCACAGAGTGATCTCAATAACAGTGAGGGTTTGTTTTTCTTCTACTGGACTGGTTAGGATGGGGCAGAATGTTCTTCTCTACAACCTCTTAAGAATGATTTCCCATGGATCTTTCCCATGTTCTTCCCCATGTTAAAAATACTGAGTGTGTTTTTTAAAATAAAATTCATGGGGACTTACCCAGAAGGTTGTACAAAAATAAAAGATGATCAAACAAATGATAGAGATGATAAATCAAAATAATGTAATGATCTGGCTTTCTGACTAGTCCTCCAAGACCACAATCTCTACATTATGGACCTGATGTTGGTGCTCATCAACCTCAGCCACCATCTTCTCCTCAGTCCTCAATTCTGTCCCCAGAATCACAGCTTTGGCCCCTGGTTCCTCTGTATCAGCTTCTGGGTCAGGTGCTGGGTCTATTTCTATGATGGTTTGTCCATCATCAGAAGTACCATCCATGGCCTGGATGGTAGAAGTCAGTCCAGACTCCATGGCCACCAGTTCCACAGGGTTCACCATAGTGGCCACATTGGCAAGGGCACCACTGTCCTGCATAGCTGCTGAACTGAGCAGGGCCAAGCTTGAAGATGGATGAAGGGTCACTGAGTTGGAGCAGCTGGTCTTAGAGGAAGAAACCACAGTGGCATAGCGAAAAAGCTGTGAGCCTGATGGCAAAGTGTGGACAGTCACTGGACTAGAGCTCTGGCTGATGGTTGCCATGGGAAGGTTACTCACAGAGAACTGCTGTCCCATGGGTGCAATGGTGATCGGTGAAATGACAGTGAACTGAGGCTGCTGGATAGGGCTTGAAGAGCTCAAGACAGTGGCTGAGGCTGGACGTTGCAGCCGGGGCCTCTTAGGAGGTTTTGGAGTGCTAACAGGCATTAGGACCACATTCTGAATGGTCTGAGATTTGATCTTCTGATCCCTGACCAGCTTCTTTTGCTCTTCCAGCTGGCGATCCAGGTCTGCAAGAAGAATGCATTGTGTAAGCAATTGAGAACAAGATTTGAATATTGCAAGGAATATAGCACCCCCCCTTCCTCCAAAAAAAAGGATGAAAAATAAAGATATTTCCACATGGATAGAAAAGCAGCTTCTTGGCAGAGATTCATTTTCAGTCGTTATTGCTGCCATCCAAAGTATGAAAGGTGGGTAGAACAGATTGTTTCTGCAAACAACTCCAATTCTTTCAGAGAACATAAAAAGAGAAATGAGTGGAAGTAGAAAAACCACCAAGAATATCCCCCTCCCCAAATATGGTGTTCCTCCCCACCAAGCTACATACAGAAAAGATTAAAATTAATAATGATGATGATGATGATAATATTTATTTATATTCCGCTTTTTCTTGAAAGAATCAAAACAGATTACAGGAATATCAGGATAAAATCACATACAATTTTAAATACAATTAAAAACCCCAAACCCCCAACCCTCCCCCAAACATAAAATCATTCATCAATCCCTATTGAGAAATTAAAAATAACATGGAAATGTCCAAAAATAATAATTGTAAGCCGCTTTGATAGCCATTAGGGCTGCAGGGCGGGGTATAAAAACCATAAATAAATAAAGAAATAAAGAAATAAATAAATCTCTGCATCATGTTATTATGGTATCAAAAGTATTTCTTAAAATAGTAGGTCAGTTGATGACAGGGGCTACTGGAGGCCTTTCACTGATAGGGCTGCCATAAGTCGAAGTTGACTTGACAGTAAATAACACCACAGCAGGACTCTCATGTTTGTATACAGAAAATGGTGTACTAGAACACAAGTCAAAGATACAGAAGTAGTCATTAAAATAATAATAATTTTTGAGAAGTGACTATACTAAATATTATCAAACACACACAGAAAACAAGTCGAAACATTATCACTGGTAATAGATAGCAAAACTACAAAATGGAATACATGAGAGAAAAGATGTACATATACGCAAAAAAGGCATTAATCACATGACTGAAATTTGAGTGCACATTTTAAAAGATATACAAGTAACTTAGATTGGGGAGCAGTGTTTTAATAGAAGGAAAATTGTGAGTGTTGATGAATGTATTCTATGCAACAAAACAAGAAACAAGCACACACTCCTTGAACAATAAATTAAGGGGTTTAGAATACCACAATAAATGTGTTCCCAATCTTTAACATACCTGCCAAAGTAAAAAGGAACTGCTCTTCCCCCTGATCTGTTTGGTTTTTCCTGTTGTCCAGCACTTTCTTGACTGTGTCCATCAAACCAAAAGTATGAGCAACATTATTTAAGACAGCAGCATCTACAGAAACATGAGAAGAACCATGCTGGATCAAACCAAAGACCTATCTGGTCTAGTCTTCTGTCCATATGGTAGACAACAAAGCCCATGCCCACAAGCATGACAGAGTACAACAGCATCCTCCCACTGACCACCATCTGACATTTACAGGTATACTGCCTCTGACTAACAGCTATTGATAGCCTTACCAGCCATAAATTTGTTCAGTCTCCTTTTAATGTCATCCTTGTTTCCACCGATATAGAGCATAAAAAAGATGCTCCTTTAATCTTCCATGAATTATTGTTTTATATTCTAAAGGAGATTCAGCATCCATGTAGCAATACCTTGGGACTCTTTCATTTGCTAGGATTACATATTCCTTCTACAACTGTTGCATTTGATATTGACTATATCATGAAGCACCCACATTACAAAATTTAAAAAACAGATGGGACTGTCATAACTGAGCACAAGAAACTGCAAATTATAATTAGATGGCAATACTAAGAATGATGGAAGAGATCCCTTGCATACACACAGATACAGAGTTATGAATATTCTTTGAAAGATGGTGGTACACAAAGTCGTCTTGAGAATTACTCTATGCTTATTTATGAGGTAGATACCATCTCATGGGGGGGGGGGATGTGATTGTAGGTGTCCAGAAATCTTTTGCCTACGCTTAACAGGCAATGATCCTCAGTGTATAATTAAAAGCAGCGTAAGGAAGTTGACTGTTGAGGACAGTGCTGAAAATCTCCTTAAAACTCTTAAGAAGAGCTGAAATGAATCATACCAAAGGTCTGTTTATACCACTGATTCCCTCCAGTGGTATAAGACACCTCAAAACAAAACATGAAGCCATTAGTCCTCTCCTCTTGTTGTTCCAACTCACATTCAGAAGCATGTTCCCTCAAATGCAAGCTACAAAGCATTATTTTAATTCTCCATCCAAACCATCTCATAAAGATCTGGTCCATGCAACCTAATTGGTTTATTCCTATATTCTGTGCAGCTAACATACAGAAACATGTTTTTAGGATTGCAGTCTTAAAGAACAGAAGCTAAGCATCTCAATGCAAATAGTTTTATGCATATACAGCACCTTATGTTTTATGAAAGTGGAAATATGTTTTATGGAAACAGATTGTGAATCAATGTAGTGTAGTAGAGTTAGATTTCCATTCAAACCTCTAGCTCCCTGATTCCCAAAAAGGGCATTACTGTCCCAGGAGGATGGGGATGGAAAGATCCACAGGGATGAGGAGGAAAAAGGGGACTTCAGTCAAAATATTGGCATGACCAGCAACCAATGCCCTTTAGGACTATGGTGAGTATGAGAATTGCATGAAACCTCTTTTTTCAGGGTCTCTTAAAACCATTGCACGCTTGAAATCTGGCTTCAAAAGAGGCAGCTTGAAGCTGCCCTTTCAGGGCCATCTGTTTCACCCCTTAGTCTTGCTCCTCAGCAAAAGCTTGTCTTACATGGGAGATCCTATCAGCAGCATTGTGGCCACCAGCATAGCCTCCTGCCTCACAGGAGGATGCAATCCCACCACTGCGGAAAGGTGGTGCCACTGGTAGCTACAGTCACTGTAGACTGATAAAACAACAGCAGGAAGGAAGAAAGAACTGACAACAATGTTCATGCCTTGTTTATGCCATTTTAGAGCCAGTCAAAGGTTTTTTAAAAAATTATGATTATCACTGTTTTGGCTGCCCATTCTAGTTTGTTTCATGGAGGCAAAGCAGACGAATAGGCTGGAGCAGCCAGAGGCTGCTCTGTCTGCAATCTGCCAGGGAATGTGGCAATTGGACAACCTGCTCTTAAAGCAGGCCGTCATGATGGTTCCAAACGAGCCATCGGTAAGGCAACTTTTCACTGCTCCTTTCTCCAGAAGCTTCAGACCGCCATAAGTGGCCTCGGAGCAGCTTCTGGCCGTCTCAGGAGTGTGCACTGTCTGCATGCCACACCCCCAAAGTGTCTGGATACCATACTTTTTAGCCCATCTGTTTCGAGCCATAGATGGTTTTTGTGTTGCTTTAGTTAGGGTTGGTACCTATGAAGGGAGTGTGGGCCAGTTTTCACCTTATCCCTCCCAGCAGGCCTTACAGGCACACCTGATACAGCTGGAAGGTGAAATGTTGTGCTTTGGGTGGCAAGTGGTGGGCAGAGGAGGGAAGAAACAATTGTATTTTGCAGAGGCTTTGACCCACTGGTGGGAGATTGGCGGCAAACATTTCCCAAAATTATTATTATTTAATTGTTTTGAGGTTCGTGGGGCTTTGGGGGACTTCATGGATCACATTTTGAAGCTGCAATAGCCATCTCTGTTTCACCACGTTGTTAAATTTTAATGTTTTGAGTTGATGTTTATGGGAGGTTTTTTAAAAAAAGGATCTGGTGTGATTAATGTTCTGTTACTGTGGAGTGGCCTGTCAATTGAATTAATAAAGACAGCAGGACCATCAAAGTAAAATTATAAGTTTATGTAACCCACTGCTGATAAAACTGATGGTTAAACTAGTACATACTATATTAGATATGTTCCATGTACTAAGCTCTTTTTGCTCTTAATTCAAAGTAAGTGTGTGGACTGATCCACACCAATGTAATTGTTCTTTTTAGGCTTTGTACTAGGGGTAAAAAACTGTTGTGGGCTTTTCCCACCCTGTCTGTAGTGGTCTCCACCTAAATAGGGCCTGTGTCTGCCTACTTTGTACTAAGGAAGAAAATCGGGCTTATTGCATTATTCATATTTATTATGGAGTATAGCTTAGCCTGTGACAGTTCTGCAGAATCATGAAGAACATGATTCTTCTTCAGCCTTATCTGGGAATACCAAAGGTTGAATTTGGGACCTTTTGTATATAAAGCATGTGCTCTTCCACTCAGCTACAATCACTACCCTGAATATATGAATATCTTTAATAAAATGGCATAGGTCTAATACACTGATAATTACTTCATATCAACACAGAGACTACTGTTGACCTACCCACCAGTAATCTGGAAGGATGACTGGCCAAGTCTCTGCTGAACACCTCTCAGCACCTCTTCTATCTCCTTCTGAATGTTGCAGACAACTTCTTCCATCAACCCCACATCAGCAATTCCTTTCCAGAACATGAGTGTGTCCTCTGGCACAAGAACAAAAAAGAAAGATTCAGGAGGAGTTTGACAACTGTACTGCAAATCTAAGTAAGATATGATGCCAACATCAAGAAGTTACTATGCAGCAGCAGACCGCTTTGGAAACTGGCTTCTGACAGAACAGTCCTATTACTGCAACACCCGAAGAGTAAATGCTACTGAACTCAATGGCACTTACTTTGAAGCAGATGTATGCAAAACTTTAAGGGGACTATCTACCCAATTGCATCTTGCAAAAATATAATTTGAGGCTAAAAGCAGAAAACATTAATAGCCAATTCCCTATTGCTGTACAAGGAAGCACTGCACCTCTGAAAGGTGACTCTGCTTCTACCTTATGGCTGTAGCAGGACTTTCAAAGATTAATAGGTGGAACATCCACCATGGCACCACTGTCTTTGGCACTGATCAAAATCTTTGTGGCCTTTTTTTATATTATGAACACCTGTTATCAGACAGAAAAAAAAATACTTCACACAAATAATATATACAAAGCAAGGAGGCTTCCATTGCCTGCCCAATATATTTTACATCAGTGGTTCTAAAAAATTTGTTTTCAAGGTGTGTTGGACTTCAGCTCCCCAAATCCTTCACCACTGACTACACTGCATGGGGCTTCTGGGAGTTGAAGTCCAAGACCAAAATATGAAAAGCATTGAATCCTTGCTGGGGCAAGTGAGGAGAGGTCTTGGGAAATACAGTGCAACACTATAGGTTCCTCATTCCAGAAGTGGACTGAGGAGGGACAGAAGTTGTATATTTTTAATATTAAAACCACAGACCCTGACATATGGATTGTGCTGGATAGCAAGGGAAAGGGGACTAGGCAAATTCACACAGCAGTCTGTCCAGCCTGATACCCTCTAGTGGGATGAAGCGAATGATAGTTCAGCACATTTAGAAGACATCAGGTCAGGGAAGGCTGTCACAGAGAAGAAGTAAATTAATGCCTACAAAGAATTCCTAAATCCAGAAGCTAAAGAAAACCAGAAGAATGTTGTCTTAGAGCCATCCTTACTTATTTTAATTAATTACATTTATGTTCCATCTTTCATCCAATGATGTCAGGTGGCATTTATAGCACTACATCTATCTACAGCAGTGGTCCCCAAACCTTTATGGGCTACCACCCCTTTTCTCTTGGGTGACAACCCTAGCACCATCACCCCAACACACAAAAATACTCCCCAATTTTACCCCCAAAATAAATACCTATACTGGCATCAAACAGGGCTGTATTTTAGCCCCCTTTTAATTTAATTGTTACGTTAATGATATTGTTAAGGAGTTAGAGAGCTTACAGTATACTCCAGTTACTATTTTGGATCAAAAGCTTTCTCTGTTAATGTATGCAGATGATATCATTCTCTTATCTAGAACTCAGGTGGGTTTAAGACATTTGCTTGCCAGATTTTCATCATACTGTAAAAAAAACATGTCTTGACAGTGAATTACAATAAAACTCAGGTTATGGTGTTTGGTGGGCACCCTAAAATACACTCCTGGCATTTAGATGAACATATAATAAAACAAGTTAAATCCTTTAAATATCTGGGAATTTTCTTTTTTGAATCAGCCTCATGGAAACAACATATGATAAATACTAAAATTCAAGCTCATAGATCAGCTAAAGCAACGTTGAGCTTTGCTGTTAATAACAGAGGCAATCTAGTAAATACTGCTCTAACAGTTTTAAAGGTAAAAATCTGGTACAAATACTTTATGGAGCAGAAATCTGGGGGCATACCTAAGGTCCTAGGTCTGGAAGTGTCTCAGAATTATTTTTAAGGGCATTACTAGGACTTCCTAGGGATACCCTAAGTGCTATGATTTCGTCTCAAAACCTTTGTTCCAACTTTGGAAAGCCAAATAAACAAATGGATCTTGTGTTATTGGTTTAAGAGATGCCAATTTCTAGACTACCAAAAATGTCTTTTGGAATTTAATAATAGATTACCTGTTAATAATTGGGTTCATGGGGCAGCTCAATTAATAACTAAGTATGGGTTTTCAATGAGCAAACTGGCAGGGTTAGATATCCTGCAAGGAAGGTAAAAATAAATATTATCATATTAGAAATCACTACACTTGCAGATTTACATATTGTCTGTGACTCTTCATGTGCCCCTTTATATTATAGCCTTAGGCAATTCCGTGATCACCTGGATTATTTAAACAATTTGACTTTTGCCCAGTTGCATCGAGCTTTCACAGAACTGAGACTTAATGTTTGATTCAGCTGAAAGAGAGGGGAGGCTTAAAAAGTTCTGAAAAATGAAAAGAGATGTATTGTTGGCTACCCCTATTCAGAGGACTTGGTACATTATTTACCTTTATATATTGTCCTTTATATAAAGATCCTAGGGAACATTTTATTTTACCCTTAACTGATAATAAAGTCTTTTTGAATTCTCAAGAAAAAATACTTTATCTGTGTCCATAAGGAGATAAATGTGGCCTGGTGCATAGCCTTGTTTGCCCTTGCTGCTAAAAAGACCAGGAAGAAATACGTAGCAGAGACAGCTATTCCCTGCAACAGAGATAATTTGATCTAAAAGAGTTCGACTGTGAATTTTAACATACTTATGTCATATAAATTACCCATAACTGTTAATGTTAAACTTCTGTTATTTGATACAATTCATGATATATTGGTTTTATGGAAATTTTATGTGTATTTTTTTTAACTTTGGTTTTTGCAATGGCCATTGGCCAAAAGCAATAAAGATCGATTGACTGATTACAGTTGAGCACTAACCAAGCAGTTGGTCACCTTGGGGGCAGCAACTGAGCATCTGCCTGAGCCGTAACCAAGAAGCCTCTTGTCCATACTGGCCTTATGACAAAGGCCAGAATGAGTGAAAGACTCCTCAATCACTGCTTGACCGGCTGTTCAGTTGCTGCTCTCAAGGTGACAGGATGCAAAATTCTTCCCTGGCAAAGAAGGATTCTCAGTTTTTCTTCACCAGGGCAGAGAGGGACGCAGCCAGCTTACCTCTTTTCTTCCCAGCAAGGAAGGACTCAATCTAAGAGGAGTGAAGGACTCTTTTGAAGAATCAACCCCAGATACTCGTCCCCAATTTTCCCCAGAGATGTTTCTTCCCCACACAGCTTCAGGTCTTCTCCCCACACAAACACTGTTTCATCTGTGAAGTCGAAGGCTTTCATGGATGGCATCCATGGTTTTTTGTGGGTTTTTCAGGCTATGTGGCCATGTTCTAGGGGAAAAAAATCTTCCTGATGTTTCGCCAGCATCTGTGGCTGGCGAAACATTAGGAAGAAAATTTTCTAGAACATGGCCACATAGCCCGAAAAACCCACAAAAAACTGTTTCATCTGCTACCTCTTCTCTTGGCCTATTCAACGAAAGAAAGAAGGAGCAGCAGTGCAGCTTCAACTTGCCAGTCATGTCCAGGCAAAACTTAGAATGCTTAAGCGGGGTCCCAAATGTGAATGTTTCTTTTGGTCGCCACATCTCCCCTGCAGCCATACTCCTCATCTCCACTATGATCCTAAATGTTGCTGGTTCTTTTTGTCTTTCTTGCATGCCAGTACTTTGACTGGAAGCCCCCCTACTAGCCCTTTTCTTCGCTGCCCCCCTGTTGCCTCACACCCCCTCCCCCGGATGTTTCCTCTGCTCTCGGGGGGCAGGGCAGTGTACCACCGACTTTGGTAATCACTGCTGTATAGAAACCCTATGATGTGAGTCAAGATAACAGAAAGAAAGACTGTTTGATTAGCCAATGTTGCCAAGTTTGCCCAAATTCATCTTATTTCCCATGCTCTGTTCTCTGGCCAAGTTTCATGGGTCAATGGGGACTTAAAACTGGATTTCCCAGGTTCTGTTCCGATATTCACCACAAACAGGATCTGGGTCAAAAGAAAGTTTTGATTCACTGCTGATGCTTATAATCCAAGGTTGCTGTAGCTGTTGCTGCACCCATGGGATATCTGGAAACAACTACCTCCTTGTAGACTCAGGTCTATGAAGCTGACTCAGCTGTTTCTGCCCCGGGTGGAATTGGTTGGAGAGCTGGCAGAATAAATATTGGGTTCCAGCACCACTGAGGTCACCACCGCCAAAGGACATGACACTAAAGCGGAGGCACTCTTAGTGGGAACAACCTCAAAGGACCACAAGGGCAAGGGCCTGTCCTGTGATTTAGGGAAGGAGGGAGGGTTTTGTACTTGTTAGATTTGGAGTGTTCTTTGAGGAAATGTTTGTTTTGAGTGTTTTGTCTAAGCTATTTGGAGACTTGCGTAGTTGTTTTTCTTTTTATTTATTTTTGTGTCCCCCTTTTCCCAGAATGGGACCCAAGGCAGCTCACAGAAGAAATCAGTTAAAACCCAACAATACCATTTTATAAACAATTAAAATAATCTCATTTTAAACAGTATAAAATCATTTAAAAGGATACAAAAATTAAAGCACTGACACACCCTAATAAGAAGCCTCCCTGAGACTGATTACATATTAAAAGCCTGATTAAACAATATAGTCTTTGCCCACCGGCAAAAGGAAAGCAAGGAGGGGGCAAGCTTAGTCTCCCGTGGAAGAGAGTTCCGAAGCATTGGAGCAGCCACTGAAAAGGCTCTCGTTAGAGTCCTCACCAAGTGAATCTGAAATAGTGGCAGGACCAAAAGCCTACCTCTGTAGATCTTAAAACTCTTGAAGATTCAGATACCATCTTTCAGACAGTCTGGACGTACGGCATATAGGTCTTTGTAGGCTGTCTACTGTCACTGAGTACATCGTCTAAGGGGCATGGAACAGAAAAATAGGCATTTTTTGTGGTCATTTCAAAGGGGATTTTAACGGGAAAGCCACTAAGTATATGGTATGAAGAACATGGATGGTGATGAAGCTATTGTAGTGACCTGCAACACCTTTGCCATGTTTGCTTTCTCACCAGAGGATCTGCCATACAATACTTGCACCAAGTGTAAGTGCCCTGTTGGAGGAGAAGGTGCAGCAGCTTGAGGACTGTGTATCTACACTTCAAGTTATCAGAGGGAATTAAGCTTTTCTGGAAAGAGCAGGGCAGACTCTTCTAGAAGGGCAAGAAATGGAGGATGCTTCTCAGGAAGGTGGCAATTCTGAAACACAGGAGGAAGACACTTGTAGGAATGTGACATACAGAAGTAAAACTATCAAGAATGAAGCCTGGAGCTACAACTAATTTCAAGCTCTCCCCTTGATTGGTGATTATAAGACACAGAGACAGGGACAAGAGCCTCACACATCTGAAACCATGGAGGTGATCTTGGAGGGTTCTATCGACGGAAGAGCTACTGCCTATTTCCAGAGGGAAAACAAATCCTGAAGTGGTAGTAGATTATTCCCTTCAGAAAAGCAGCAATGATGTGTGAGCCTTAGAAGCTATCTAAATAATATATGTCCTAGATGTAAGCTGACAAGATTCATTAAGCCAAACTGATAAGATTCATTGAGGCCACTAATCATTACTTCCTCCTGATAGATGTTGGAATGAAAGATACAGCAACATATAGCCTTCAACATATTACAAGAAACTATGTTGCTATGATTCTCTAGGGAGGGAGCTAATAGACATTGGGGCACAAGTTGTTATATCATTGCTCCTTTCTGTTGAAGGACGTAGCCCACAAAAACGGAGAAAAATACAGGAACTATCTCAACAGATGATGCCATCAGGAAAGATTTCTGGCTTCTTAGACTAAAGTCTACTGATGGGTTGCACTTCACAGCAGCTGGAAAGAATGTATTTGTTAGGATCTTACAAATCTCATCAGGAGGTCTTTAAACTGAATTACATGGGTGGGGGAGACAGAAATCCAAAGAGCACGGGGGCACTATGTACTAGTGATAATGACCTGAATGATACACAGGAATTGGGTCAAAATACAAGAACCCACTCACCCATAACCTACAGCACAGAAGACAGATTGAGAGCCTTTGAGTAAAAATTAAAGAGAAATAGCAGTGACCTCATTGTAGGTTTCTAGTAGACTGAAGATGTTTATGATGCCTTCCTAAAACAAATGACCAAATATTCAGAGAGGACAGATGCAGTAATGGGAGACGTCAACTACCCTGATATTTGTTGGAAGTCACACTTGTAAGGTCCAACAAATTTCTCACTTACCTTGTAGACAATTTATTTGTTCAAAAGGTAGAAGAAACATCCAGGTGGTCAGCTATTTTGGATGTGAACCTAACCCACCCAGATGGGTCAATGGAATGGAAATAGTAGGATCCATGGGCAAAACTGACCTTGTCTTCTTTTATTTTCTTGACTCTACAGTATTACTCTTTGTCTCCCAGAGCCCACATGGCCAAGGAGGAGGAATGGCCTCTACCTATATGGATATCCCTCTGCACCATTTTAACTGAGAACAACTATAACAACATCTTGACAAACTGTAGGCTTATGATTCCAACATCATCATATTTCTTTCTTTCTCCTCATTTAGTTTTAACATCTTTGCCTGATGACGAAGCCAGTGAAGCTTCAAAAGCTTGTATCATGCATTTTGGTTGCCCCAATAAAGGGATTGCTGTTTTGTGGATTTTGCTTGTGACTGTAGTCTAGGGATGTGATATAAAGAGGAAAAGGGGGGATCAAACATAGTTCGAAACACTCTGGATTTCAGGAAAGCTAGTTTTATTAAGATTTTCATTGTCATAAATTCTCCAAGGGAAGAAAGTCTGTGATGCATGAGAGTTTCATAAAGATATGATATTGAAGGTACAGTTGCAAATAATTCTAAAGAACATCTTATCTCTTTTTTGATACAATTACCAGCTCCATAGATCAGGGGAGTGCTGTGGATGTGATATATCTTGATTTCAGTAAGGCTTTTGAGAAGTTTGTTGTTGTGGTATGCCTTGAAGTAATTTCCAACTTATGATGGCCCTATCACAAACCCATCAAGGGGTTCTCTGGGACTAAGAATGTATGACTTGTCCAAGATCACCCAGTGGATTTTCATGGCAAAGTGGGGAATCAAACTCTGATCTGCATAGAGGTTCAAACCATTACACCATGCTGGCTTTCTTTTGAGAAGTAACCCCATGGTATTCCTGAAGGCAAGCTGCTTAAGTGCGGGCTAGACAGTGTTACAGTTTGTATATCTGTGACTCACTTACAGACAGAACTCAGAAAGTACTTGCCAACAGTTGCTCTTCATCCTGGAGAGAAGTGAATAGTGGCATGCCTCAGGGTTTTGTCCTGGGCCCAGTATTGTTTAACATCTTTATTAATGACGTAGAAGACAGAATAGATGGCATGGTTGTCAGATTTTCATACAACACTTAATTTAGGTGGAAATAACTAAAATCCAGAAGACACAGAACAGAATTTAAAATGACCTTGGCAGGCTGGAGAACTAGGTCAGAACTAACAAAATGAATTTCAGCAGGGATAAATGTAAGGTACTAAATCTAGGTAAGAAAAATAAATACACAGATATAGGATGGGTGATACCTGTCTTAAAGCAGTACATGTGAAAAGAATCCAGGGATCTTAGTAAACCACAAACAAAATGAGTCAACAGTGTGATGTGGTGACCAAAAATGCCAATGCAATTCTGGGCTGCATCAACAGAGGTATACTGTCCAAATGAAGGGAAATAGGCTGGCCCAACTCCATCAGGGGCTAGGCTGAAGAAAGAGGCTCCTTCCTCCTTAACTGTCATCTTTCGGCCTATGAGGAAGAGAATAGGCTGGCCCAACTCCATCAGGGGTAGCCTGAAGAAAGAGGCTCCTCCCTCCTTAACTGTCATATTTCAGCCTATGGAGGGAGAGTAGGCTTGCCCAACTCCATCAGGGGCTAGGCTGAAGAAAGAGGCTCCTCCCTCCTTAACTGTCATCTGTCGGCCTATGAGGGAGAGAAGAGGCTGGCCCAACTCCATCAGGGCTAGCCTGAAGAAGAAGAGCCCTCCCTCTGGTCCATCTGCCTTGGTCCAGGCCTCAGAGGGAGAGAAGAATGCTGGACATGATCCCCTCCCCCCCCCTCACCATTCCCTTCTCCTTTTGTGCCGTGTCTTTTTAGATTGTAAGCCTGAGGGCAGGGAACTGTCTATTATCCCCTCTGTTGTAAACCGCTCAGATTCCCAGTGATTGGGCGGTATATAAATAAATCCTATTATTATTATTATTATTATTATTATTATTATTATTATTATTTAGTAGTGAGACTCTATTCTGCATTTGTCAGACCTCAGCTGACAAACTTGTGATTCTGGCCACCACAATTCAAGAAGGATATAAGCTTGAAAGTGTCCAGAGAAGGGCAACCAAGATGATCAGAGGTCTGGAAACCGAACCTTATGAAGAACGACTGAGGGAGCTGGGTATGTTTACCCAGCTCCCTCAGGATGAGAGGTGACATGATAGCCATGTTTAAATATTTGAAAGGGTGTCATACTGATGATGGAGCAAGCTTGTTTTTTGCTGATCCAGAAGCTAGATCATGAACAAATGGATTCAAATTACAAGAAAAGAGATTCCATGTAAATATTAGGAAGTACTTTTTTTTACTGTAATAGCTGTTCAACCGTGGAATAAACTGCCTCAGAAGATAGTAGACTCTCCATCTTTGAAGATGTTTAAAGAGATGCTGGATGAGGATATTTCAGGGATGCTTTAGATGTATATTCCTGCATGGCAGAGGGTTGGCCTACATGGCCCTTGTGGTCCCATCTGACTCTAAGATTGTTTGATTCTACATCACTCTTCAGTGGCCACAGAGGGAATAGTTTTTTCAGCTGAAAACAGAGCTTTCATATCATTTCAAGAGAAATATCTGAGGCAGTTAAAATATTGATGAGATACTAAGTAACATACATACTCTAAGAGCCAGCTCACAACAACAGCAAAAACCACTGAATAACTGGCTACATCTACTTGACAGATCATCTATTTGACTGGTTGTCAACTACAGCCATAAGAAAGTAGAAAATCGAAAGGTTGCTTTTTATATATACTACAGCTCCCAGAATCCCAAGGGTCCATGATAACTGGCCATACTGGGAACTGTGGCCCCAAAAAGTAACTTCTCTAAACTTTATCAGAATGAACTTATCTGTCTTCTGAAACCATGCCCTTTCTCCCACCCATTCGCAAAACTCCAGCTCTTGTACCATGGTTTGCTTTCCTATACCATATAACCTACCCCTTTAAAATCCACTTACAACTTAGCATTTTAACTTGAATTTTTGAAATAAACATTCAGAATATAGTATGACAAAAAACCTCTATAATGGAAACCTTGATCCATGGATTTTAACATGTGGCGTTTTACATAAATATTCAGCATTTAAAAATATGGATGAAGTTTCCCACACATCTCTGCCCCACAAATCCTTTAATCTATAATGCCAGCCTAGCACTTTGCAATATTATACCTATTATTATTATTATTATTATTATTATTATTATTAACCTTTATTTATGAAGCGCTGTAAATTTACACAGCGCTGTACATACAATCTTTTTAGTTAGATGATTCCCTGCCCTCGGGCTTACAATCTAAAAAGACATGACACAGAAGGAGAAGGGAGTGGTGGAGGGAAAGGGTAAGAGGTCCAGCAGTTCCTCTCTACCTCCAAGGCCTGGACCAAGGCAGATGGACTGGAGGGAGGGCTTGGCTTCATAATGAATGGTTAATCTTCTTCCAGGGAAAATACATACTCTCAAGTAGGATAATACATATACAGTACATAGCAATACAGGAAATGGTTTGATAAACAGGCACCAAAAGAACATCAAATAGTAAGCGACAATTATGCAATGCCTGGGAAGGCTTCTCTGAACAGGATGGTTTTCAACTCCGTTTTGAAGCTGGTTAAAGAAGTGATGGCTCTTGCTTGTGGGGGAAGAAGTTTCCAGGAGTGAGGGGCAGCAAGTGAAAAGGGGCAAATCCGGGATGGGGCAGAGGAAATCCTGGGCTGGGACAGCAGACCTTGACTACTAGAATGGAGGGCCCTAGTGGGAAGGTGAGGAGAAAGAAGGTCTGATAAGTAAGGAGGGGCCAGTCCATGGAGGGCTTTAAATGTCAACAGCAGGAGCTTATACTGAATGTGGAAAGGGAGGGGGAGCCAGTGAAGGGATGCCAACACAGGAGAGATGTGGTCAGAGCGGTGGGTGGAAGTGATAATGCATGCAGCTGAATGCTGGACAGAGATTAAAGGATGGAGGTGAGAAAGAGGAAGCCCGGCCAGGAGGACGTTACAGTAATCAAGTCGTGAGATCACTAGGGCATGGACCAAGATCTTGGCAGTAGAGGTGGAGAGATATAGTAGGATTTTGGCAATATTGTACAAAAAGAATCTACAAGCCTTGGCTGTGGTCTGGATCTGAGGGATACACGACAGAGAAGAATCAAAGATAAAACCGAGACTGCGGGCTTGCTGGACTGGTTGAATAGAAATGTTGTCCACAGAGAAAGAAAAGGAGTGTTGAAGGGTGGGTTTAGGAGGAAAGACAAGAACCTCTGTCTTGGACATGTTGAGCTTCAAACGCCGATGGCACATCCACTGCGACACAGCTGAGAGGCAAGACGAAACTTGCTGTTCAAGCCTTGGAGAAAGGTCAGGGGCGGAAAGATACAGCTGGGTGTCATCGGCATACAGATGGTAGGAAAAACCAAAAGAGCTAATGAGTTTTCCTAAGGACAGTGTGTAGAGAGAAAACAGAAGGGGACCCAGAACAGAGCCCTGGGGAACTCCTACAGATAAGGGAACAGGAGAAGAAGTCTGACCACCTGCAACTACTGCAAAAGATCTGCCAGACAAGTAAGATCTAAACCAGTCAAGAACAGAGTCTGAGAACCCAAGGCTTCCACTAATAATGTACACATAATACAAATGTACACGAATATTCTATGCCTGGCTTCTCCTTTCCACTGTATAATAACTCCAGGAGAACATGATCACTGCACCTCATCAACCAGGTCATCACTATTCGTTAGGATCAGATCTAAAATAGCTGACCCCCTTGTTGCCTCTTCCACCTTTTGGACAATGAAATTGTTTTCGAGGCAAGTGAGGAGTTTGCTAGACCTTGAGGATTTGGCTGAGTTTGACTTCCAGCAAATATTAGGATAGCTGAAGTCACCCATCTCTTTTCTAAGTGTGTGGTCATCTGTTCTAGAAAGGTTTCATCCAATTCCTCAGTCTGATTTGGGGGTCTGTAGTAGATTCTCACAATAACATCCCTGTTGTTTCCCTCCCCTTTCATTTTTATCCAGATGCTCTCCACCTGGCTTCCAGGACTGATATCCTGGATCTCTTCTGTAAATATCCCTGAGATTTAATGCTATTCCTCCTCCTTGTCAGAACCACTTCATTCATTTATTCATTTGGGGTTCTGACATGATGATATAAAGAGTTTAGATTAAGTCATCTGAGTTAGTAATTAGTTACATGCACATTGATGATAGGTACATGCAACCTTCACCTTGTTGTATGACGTGTTGGAATGTTTGAAGGCAGACTAGTTAAAGCTGCTGATCATATTTAGTAGTGAACTTCCCACACATATATATATATTCTTATATATAAATATAGATCTTAGAGTGTCTTAGCAATATATATATGGATTAAATAAAAGTATGTATCTGTAGGACTCAATTGAATAAGCATTGTGGGAAATGCCCATCTGCGGCCATGATTTGTAATCGAATGTGTCACGTAAGCAAAACATAGGCTAACAGGACAAAGAATCTTTCACACCCTGAGAAAGATTTACAACTGAGAGAGGTTCCACAGATACAAGTCATCAATTAAGCATCAATAGCTTCCCCAAGACAGAGGATGTCCGGAGACCAAATGATGCTCGCATTGGGTTGCTTTGATGTAGGGCTCCAAGCCTCCACTGAGAGGGGTGTGTGATTTGGGGAGGACATCTGAGAGGGAAAGGAAAAAAAGGGTGGGGGGCACAGGTTGTTTTAAATTAAGGCTTCCCCTTTGTGTGCCTCAGATTCTTCAATGATGTGGCCAGGAATGTTTCTACCTTATCTTTTACAATAAACTTTCTGATTTACCTGAAGTTTGTCGTGGATTATTGGTCAGAACAATCCCAAGTCTCACACTCCTTTCCTGTTTGGCCTATTTTTTCCTCCAGCCCATCCACCATCACCCGGCTTCAGAGGGAGAGAGGCAGGCCAACTCAATTGGGCCTAGCCCAAAGAAAGATGAAGAACCCTCCCTCCAGCCCATCTGCCATGGCCATGGCCCCAGAGGGAGAGACGAACCAATGAACTTAATCCTTTCCCCACCACCATTCCCTTACCCTTTTGTGTCATGTCTTTTTAGATTTTTAGCCTAAGGGCAGGGAACTGTCTAATTAAAAGTAAGCTGCTCTGACAGCCTTTGTGGCTGAAGAGCAAGGTATAAATGCTAAAAATAAATAAATAAATAAATACCCCTCTATTTCTACATTCCAATCATGAGACTCATCCCACCAGGTTTCAGTGATACCTATTATATCATATTTGCTTTGATGAGTTCAAATTCATCTTGCTTATTCCAATGCGTTGGAGGACAGCAGGAAGATGGATTGCTGAGGTACACAAGCAAATGGTAGGGACATACCCGAAATCTCCTCTGGGTCCTTCTTGATTCCATCATCAGTTGCCATGGTGACTGCTGCTGTCAGAGCAGAGTTCCATTCAATTCCTTCCTCCACACCTTCCTCAGATACTGCAATTTGTGTGATGCTTCCTGTGGGAAGGAAAAATTCAAGTGAGGATACTCCATGGACAATGCTGTCACCATCACACTCTAGGCTTTGTAGGAAATCCTCAGATTGATTTAATCAGACTTTACTGATTAGGTGCCCTCCAGATAAGCTAACTACATCATCCTCAATCAATGGGGATGATGGGATGTATAACCCAAAGTTTCTGGAGGGCGCCTGGTTGAAGCAACAGAAGTAAAACAATGTAAATATTAAAGCACACAAATTGGCTGCTGAAAGAACAGAGTCCCGTCTCCGCACTCAGCACAGAAATACAGTTAACAGAATGCTTCATTCCTTTTCTACCACACCCAGTAGGCTACTAAAAAAATTGGAGCCTAGTAACTTTGTTGTGGGATAAAATCAGGTTTTTCAGTCTATGTGGGACTTTTTATCTGTTTCTGTTCCACTGATAGTGACATTATAACCAATCTTTCAGACATAGTCAAAAGAGGAGGAGGAATTAATGCAAAGAAATGGAATAATTGTTTTCAGTAATGTGCAAAGAATTTGGGGAAGGGGATGTAAAGTATCAGAATGGAGATATTTCATAATCTCATCCATATTAGAGGAGAGAGACAAATACATTTCATTTTTAAGAGTTTAATTCAAAATTGTATTTCAAAAATTAGACCAGAAAGAATCTATTCATTTAAAAAGTTTGTTATAGATTTCACCATGCAGAAAACAGGATAAAGTTACAGAAACTGAAGAGCAAAATGGGGAAAAAGAGTGAGAAGGTGGGTTTTAAACCTTCAACTCAAAAATGTTTTAAGACCCCCAAAATGGGCAAGAAGGTGAAATGGGAATTTTGTGCAAAATCTGGTAACAAGAGACAAATCGGGGGGGGGGGGGGGTAATCAGGCTTCAATATGCCTCAAGATATTCATACATTTGACAGTGGTGCTTTTCCAATTGTTTCCTAGGAAAAAGTTAACTCAGGCAGAAGAGGAGCTGGAAGAAGAGATTATTTTGATGCGGGGAACTTTTAAAATGTTATTGAATGAGGAGATGGATCAAAAGGAAAATGATAGAAAGCAATGACTCATGGCAGGAATGAATACTGTTCACCTGTTCCCTACCATCAGCAGAGGTGGGAGTCTGGACCAGGCTTTGTTGACCTGGCACTGGTGCCCTGGCACTGCTGATCAGAAGGTCAAATTTGGTGCTGCGGCAGGTGTTTGTGCACACCTTGTCATGCTGGTAGAAGTCAATCTGGCCGGAGTCCATCATTTTTCTGCACAGAGAGTGAAAAACAAAGCAGTCACGAGGGGTGGGGGAAAAATCTTTAGGGGCAAAATTGTCTATAGAAAAATACACGAAAGATTAAACATTATTTGACACAGCATTGCTACCCCTCCTAATTTCATATCAGCTGCAATTCTGATAAGCATGCTCTCTATTCTATCATCCAGGTCATTGATAAAAATGATAAATAGCATTGGGCCCAGGACAGACCCAGGACAGACCCCTGCAGTCACTTCTCTACAGGATGAAAGAGGAGCCATCAATAACCATCCTTTCGGTTTGGTCAGTCAACCAATTACTAATCCACCTTGACAATACAAGCATTGTGATAGTTTCCAGATTTAGACTGGTGTGGGAAAGGGGGTATTCCAGGGAAGGTATGCTTGTTGGACCTCCCTCCATGGTAACTGTCCTCCTTCGGACTGTAAGGGAGTGAACAGGCAGGCCCAGCTCCATTAGGGCTAGCCTGAAGAAGCAGAGCCCTCCCTCCAGTCCATCTGCCTTGGTCCAGGCCTCAGAGGGAGAGAATTACCCAGTGGACCTCATCCCCTTCCCCACCACCATTCTCTTCTCCTTTTGTGTCATGTCTTTTAGATTGTAAGCCTGAGGGCAGGGAACCATCTAATTAAAAATCATAGACTCATAGAATCATAAAGTTGGAAGAGACCACAAGGGCCAAATAATAATTGTAAGCCGCTCTGATAGCCTTTAGGGCTGAAGGGCGAGGTATAAATACCATAAATAAATAAATATTGGTGAGGTTAGGACTGCCAGTACACAGCAAGAGAGTTTGTTCCTTTGCGCAAGGGTGGATGATCTAACTGTAGAAATTTACTCTTTGATAAGACTGTCAATTACATGTGAACTTGTCTTCAAGTCACCTTGTACAAGTATTAGTGAATTGCTCTGTTAATTTTTTTGTTGGAAATAGGTACCTTGTTTGCATACACACACAGAAGAAAAACAACAAATAAACAAGACAAGTCAGATAGTCAGAATGAAAACCCTTTTATTTTGACAGAAGCTGCATGCCCACACAGATGTTAACTAAAAAGCTATACTTGCTATTTCACATTTTTCATTGTATTGTCCAAATGTTTGCCTCAGGCACTCTTCTGACATTGTGGAGACTTTCAATCCTATCTCAAAGATTAATCTTTCAAAATATCTCATGCCAAGGTCTCAGCACTACTTTTAACAAACAGGAGACAAAGTTGCAAGACTGATGGGGGGTTGAATTCTGCACAGAAGTACACAGCATATTTTGATGAGAGATGGCTTATGATGGCATAAAGCCATTACCTCAGCATGATTCCTCCTAGACGAATGGCTCTCTTCCAGTCCTTCAAGGTAGATTTGCCAGCCAGATGAACAAAGTGCTTTGGGCTGATAAGCTGGTCATCGAACTAACAAAGATAGAAGAGAATAAGGGATCACATTTCTATTTCCATTTATTCCAGCTCCAAGTCAACAATGCAACACCCATCCATTATAGGTTGTTTGGGGGGGCAGGTGTGTGTGTGCACAACTTCAAGTAGTTTCTGATTTACTGCAATCCTAAGGCCATTCTATCACAGGTTTTCTTGGCAAGATTTGTTCAGAGGGGGGTTACCTCTGCCTTCCTCTGGAACTGGGAGAATACGACTTGCCCAGGTTTACCCAATGGGTTTCCATGGCTTAGCTGGGATTTGAACCCTGTTCTCCAGAGTCATAGTTCAACACTCAAACCAAAACACAAGATTGGCTCTTGTAGGTGCACTTCATCAAATCACACCATGAACTTTGGACCTCTCTCCCAACATTCAGTGGGAGAAAAGGAAAGCACAGTTGATTGAGGAAGTGCCTTTCAGCCTGTGTTACCTATTCCTGCTTTTGACAAAATGAGCTCAGAGTTTCCAGAGAGGTTAAAAACAATAAATGCAGCTTCGTTGGTTATGTCCACAGCAAAAGGAAAAGCAAGAAAATGGTGTGGAGAAGTTAGTGAAATGCTAACAGGGGACAGAGAAAAAGTCTTCTCCAAGAAGGAAAACAATGTTCAACCTGGGGAAAATGGAACAGATGATGCAGTAGGGGAGATGCAGCAAAGAAAAGGTAAAGAGGTAGAAGGAATATCTGGCTACTTTAAATTAATTTCATTCCCCAAACAAACAAACAAGCTTCATTTATATACCACTTCATACCACCTTAAGCAGTGTCTAAGACTGAGCGCCCAAAATGCAACCCAAAACCCACTTCTTTATCACAAAGTGCCACGTTCCTCTGGCTTTCTAGTAACAAACAGTGGCAAACTCTGTGGTGGGGTGACAGAGCGTGTGCCCACAGAGAGGGCTCTGAGTGCCACCTCTGGCACACGTGCCACAGGTTCGCCAGCACTGGTCTAAGTGGTCTACAACTGTAAACTAATTTGCCCCCAACAATCTGGGTACTCATTTTAGAGACCTTGGAAGGATGCAAGCCTGAGTCAAGCTTGAGCCCTTTTGCTGGTCTTGAACTCGCAACCTTGTGGTTTTGAGTGAGTGGCTGCAGTACAGGCATTTAACCACTGCACCACCAGGGCTCCAGGGTCAGATGAGTTATATCCACTGGTCACTGAAGCTGCTGTCCCAGTGTAAGAAGCAGGATGAGCCCCTTCCCCTTCCATAACCTTGGCAAAACACCTCAGGCAAGGGTACCGTTGAGCATTCTTGTGTAGCCTTAGTTCTCATTTCTGCAACTTCTTTCAGGAAATTCTCAAACATCCTACTACCAGGACCCAACCCTAGTGACTTTTGTGCCTTACAAGGAAAAAGAGGAATGTGATCATTATCAACTAATCTAGAGACTACATACTCAGGAAAGAGGTCCCCCTTCTCCAGAGATAGTTCTCCCTCCTCCCTATCAGAGGAGTCTGCAGCGACAGAAGACTTTGTATCTTTTACAGATGGAGAGGCAGACATACTGTATATATTTTTTACTCCCCTTTAACTTTGTGAACATATTCCCCTCTCTCCTCCTGTGAGGAGGATAAAGAGTACAAGGCATGGTGCTTCCTAAATTGCTTCCCCCCCACACCCTTTGACCACTAGAGGACAAGTGCACAACAGACTGTTCAGCTTTATTTTAAGTGCCTTTTTGTGCCTTTTCTCTTCACACTCAGGGCATTCACCATCCTAAGAAGATAGTGAGCTCTCTGGTCTTGCCTCCTCCCCCTCCCACAAGCCACAGACTGCCAGGCTTTGAGCAAAATCTAATTGCACAGCATCAATAATCAAAGGCTAAACCCTGTCCTGTTTTGAGGTGAGGCAGTACAGAACAGGTAAGGGTAGATATGGCTCTTCCCCTTTGGGTGGTGGGTTTTGATTGTCAGGTAAATTGCCCTGCTTGTGAAAAGCAAGTGAAGAGCCAGACCCAGCTTGAAAGAATCCCATCACACACTGACAATAAACAATCAAAAGTGGTAGAATTCAAAGATATAGCTGTGTGACTTTGTAGAATCAATATGTAGCACCTCGGAGACTAACAGAAAGAAAGAAGTTGGCAGCATTAGCTTTTGTAGATTGATGGCGCTATTTAAATGGGTGCTATAACTTGCTAATTAGCTTACTTGCTGTTCACTGCTATGATCTTTGGAATAGCGGTATATAAATAAAACACAGCACCAGGATGTCACATCCGCGCCGCCCCGTTTGGAGGCAGCGCGGTCATGACGTCCTAATGGCGGCACCCATGTAGAATGGGCGCCACCATTTTATATGTACTATGTAAGTACTAGGGTTGGGGGCGTTTGAAAGAGACGCCCCGGAGCAACCCTAGTACGTACACATTACGTACTAAAAGGCCCTTCTGGAAAGGGCCAAGTTTACTAAAGTTCATGCTGCCAACTTCTTACTTTCAGTTAATTTCCAATGTGCTGTAAGATCTCTCTACGCACAAAAACAGTAAAAATTTAGAGAAACAGTAAATAATCCAATTAAAACACTGATTTAGAAAAGTTCAAAATATATTTAAAACATGGTCAAGAAGATAACACACCTATTCTAAAATCCTTTCACTGGCTTCTGGGCACATTATAAGGTGTTGGTCATTACCTATAAAGCCCTACATGGCCTGGGTCCAGTTTACCTGAGGGAACGCCTCCTCCCATACAATCCTTCCCACACTCTCAGGTCCTCAGGGAAGAATCTATTGCACTCTCAGAGAACTAGACTGACAACTACTTCCCAGAAGACATTCTCTGCTGCCGCTCCAAAAATCTGGAACGATCTGCCGGACGAGATCCGCCATCTAACATCTTTGGAGGCCTTTAAGAAGGCAATAAAAACGGATCTCTTCCAACGGGCCTTCCTAAAATGACCCCCTAATCACACTCTCCACTTGCTTAAACTTGTTCCCTTCAAACTGATCTGTCTTTCTGATTGATTTAATCGGCCAGTGTTCGGGGAACTGCGAGCTCATTGTATTTTTATCCATAGTTCTATGTTTTTGATTTTATTGTTCTTTCTTTTGTATGTTGTCACCCGCCTTGATCTAGGGAGAGGCAGGATATAAATAAATACTATTATTATTTATTAACAGTACATCATACTCCATTAAAAAAACCCTTCTCAAAGGGAGCAGAGTGTTCCGCACCCTGTGAGCAGCCATTTAGAAGACTCTCCCCGTGTCCTCACCACACATGCTCGTGATGGTGGTGGTACCAAGAGAAAGCCCCCGTGGATAACAAAACCTGGCCTGAAGACAGAGTGCCCTCCCTCCATAACTGTCATCTTTT
>NC_056530.1:5790414-5812299 GCF_019175285.1 Sceloporus undulatus
GGCCGTTGAGGGAGAGAGCAGGCCGGCCCAGCGTCATCAGGGGCTGGCCTGAAGACAGAGTGCCCTCCCTCCATAACTGTCATCTTTCGGCCGTTGAGGGAGAGAGCAGGCCGGCCCAGCGTCATCAGGGGCTGGCCTGAAGACAGAGTGCCCTCCCTCCATAACTGTCATCTTTTGGCCATTGAGGGAGAGATCAAGATCAAGAGAAGTAATAGATCAAGAGAAGTAATAGTGCCACTGTATTCTGCTCTGGTCAGGCCCCACCTAGAATATTGTGTCCAGTTCTGGGCACCACAATTCAGAAAGGACATTGAGAAACTGGAGCGTGTCCAAAGGAGGGCGACAAAAATGGTGAAGGGTCTGGAAACCATGCCCTATGAGGAACGACTTAGGGAGCTGGGGATGTTTAGCCTGGAGAAAAGAAGGTTAAGAGGCGATATGATAGCCCTGTTTAAATATTTGAAAGGATGTCATGTTGAAGAGGGAGCAAGCTTGTTTTCTGCTGCTCCAGAGAACAGGACCCAGAACAATGGACGCAAGCTACAGGAAAAGAGGTTCCACCTCAACATTAGGAAGAACTTCCTGACAGTAAGGGCTGTTCGACAGTGGAACACACTCCTTCCTCGGAGTGTAGTGGAGTCTCTTTCCTTGGAAGTCTTTAAGCAGAGGCTGGATGGCCATCTGTTGGGGATGCTTTGATTTGGATTTCCTGCATGGCAGGGGGTTGGACTGGATGGCCCTAGTGGTCTCTTCCAACTCTACGATTCTATGATTCTATGAGAGAGCAGGCCGGCCCAGCGTCATCAGGGGCTGGCCTGAAGACAGAGTGCCCTCCCTCCATAACTATCATCTTTCGGCCGTTGAGGCAGAGAGCAGGCCGGCCCAGCGTCATCAGGGGCTAGCCTGAAGATACAGTGTATCTTAATTGTAGATTTTTCTTGTACTGTTATATAATTTTCTTGTACACCGCTATGATCTATTTGGAATAGCGGTTTATAAATAAAACATATTATTATTATATATTATTATTAAAACCCATGGATGCTCAATTCCCATTAAATATAATGACAAAGCAAAATGGTATCTCTTATAAAAAATGGAAAATCAAGGTTTGATATTTGAAATTTATACTTTTTTGGAAGATTTTCCAACTGTGGATGCTTGAATCCATGTACAAAAAATCTGTGTATAAGAAGGGCCAACTGTATTTCAAAGTTTGATCACAAAACCTATAAGCACCATTAACTAGTGGAATACTTCCAGTGCTCCCTACTGAATTTTCCTTCCCCACCACTGCTTGACTATGGTGCTGACTGGATCCTGTAACCAGTTATATGTAACCAGCATGTAACTAGTCACTGAAGCTGCTGTCTCAGTGTAAGAAACTGTTTGGGGATTAAAATGGAGGTTGAATAGCTCTGAATAGCTCTTCTGTACAAACCCTAGTGAAACAAGAGACATTAGATTTTTATGTATTTGTTTATTTATTCAATATTTTGTCTTTCTCAAAAAATGTGATCCAAGATGGCATATAATGTTTTAAAAGAACATTGCATTTTTAAAAAACTTCCATAATTTGAAACCAGCTACTGAGAAAGCTCTCCCACATGTCCTCACCAGAAATGCCTGGGATGGTGGTGGTACTGAGAGAAAGCCTTCTCCTGCATATCTTAGAGTATGGGAGGACTCATATAAGGAGACAGGGTTTTTGAAATAGTCTGGACCCAAGCTGTGTAGGGCTTTAAAGGTCATAGCCAGCACTTTGAAAATGGTTTTTAAAAAGAGGAGCTGTCATAACCAAAGCGGGATACAGACCGCCCAAAAGAGCGGTCTCCCACCCCCCTTGTTTGTTGTGTGAGGGATCCGCAGCGGACAAACTGTGCGGCTCCCTTGTGCAACAAAAAGAAGCCCCAAAAAGAGGCTTATTTCTACGGTGCCATTATGACACCGCAAAGCGCCAATGGTGTACTTGCAGCGTCATGAAGGCGCCGAGACGTGCGGATGCTAGGCGTCCATCACGTCAAAATGACAGTGCCCATGTGTATAGGGCGGCGCCATTTTTATGCCCTCGTTACGTGCGAGGGGCAAGGCGTGTCAGGAAGCGCCGCCCCTTGCGCGTAAGGATGGAGCCCGATAGGGCCCATCTATACAGCGCCTTTATCACAGAGAACAGGAAGAAGGAAGCTGGTAAATAAAGTGTGAATATGCTGTTACCTTTACACATTTGACATTGATTCCTGGGCAAACAAATTTCTTCCAGAGAAGGATGGCTTTGCTCTCTCCACAGGTGATGGGATAAGCAATCTCAATCTCCTCATGTGTTTCAATGGTGCTGGGATCTGCAGGTAGAGAAACAAAATAGTGAGAAAAGCATGAAAGCAAAAAGTTCAGTATCTGAACTAGAGACTTGAAAAGTTACCTTTTTGGACGTCAAGACTCTCCCAGACAACATAGCTTGCAGCTGTACTGCCTGGGGATTCTCAAGGCTATACAGTGGTACCCCGGGATACGAAATACCCACGTTACGAAATTTCCGGGATACGAAAAAATCCCATAGGAAATAACTGTTCCGGGTTACGAAGGTTATTTCGGGTTACAAAGAAAATTTTGGTGCTTTTCGGCGCTATTTCACACGAAATCGCGGCTTTTCCCCATTAGCGCCTATGGGTTTTCGGCTTGCGAAGGCTTTTCGGGTTACGAAAGCGGCGGCGGAACGAATTAATTTCGTAACCCGAGGTACCCCTGTAGTAAGAAAACTAACTTTTCCAAGCTCTGATCAGACTGGTTTATCTAGCCCAGCAACTGGTAATAGCATTACATTTCTATATTTAAAAAACAATTCCTGAGTGGTATTAAAACAGTTAAAATACCAACACAGCAAAAAACAATATATGTTTAAAATATCAAAGCCATTACACCAGTAAAACATGGCTGGTCATTTAGTCAAGGGAGGCTTATTTCAATATGCAGGACCAGGCAGTAGCACGGCTCTTCGTCCTCCCACAGCCCCTTCCTTCCTTTACTACTAAAGGCACTACATGCAGTTTTGCTCACTTTTTATTAGTTGCTTCAAAAGAAAATGTTAAGAAGTCAAATGAGTCATCGTCCCTATGACAAAGGTAGGTTAACTAGTTAAGTACCTGTTCTTTTCTGAAATTTGATGAAAGGTCATTTCCAGTTAATTCTTAGAGTCGTAACAGTAGCCCTTTCTCTTCTCACTCACCTCCATTTTATGCTTCTCACAACACAAAGATCCAAGCCTATCCATCTAACCTTCTTTCCCAGCTAGGATCAGAATAAAAGGTCATCATTTGTCCCCACAACATAATGACCCATACTGCTAGGATCAGATTATCTCATAGGGAATGGTCTGGTTCTACTGGGCCCAGTGATTTTGGGATTAGGCGCAGTTACCTCTCTCGCTGAACCTCAATCTCAACCTCTTGGCTCAACTGGAATTAAAACAACATTGGTGCATGCTTACTATCTGAAAACAAGGAATTTCAACAATGTAGGGTTTTGCACAATAAAAACTTTACTCCAATTGTTTTCAAGTGGACCTCAGCCTCATGCAACATCATCCTTACAAGTTAAGAAGTAGACATAATGCTTCTTTTATGGTAAAACAACAGAACTATGGTAAAACAAGCCAGCCAGCTGCATGTGAACAAAATATCAAAGAGCTTTATCATACTAGGGAAGATCCCGCAGGAAAACAGGAGTTAAATGCAATTTCAAGTACATTCAAATTTAAACCAAACTTGCAGATTCGGTTAGTTTATCATACTGGGGGACTGCCCAAGTGAAATAATGTTAAGTTAATCTGAACGCAAAGCAGAGAAAATGGCAGCTTTTTTACTTTGGGGTTGTTCCGAAATGAAAAAGCTGCCGGTTTCCTCCACTTTGCGTTCAGATTAACTTCGCGTTATTTCACATTAACTGCGACATCGTGTGATAAACTTTGGGCATTTCTGGGTTTTCTTTGGTTTAAATATAGCTTAACTCCCATTTTCCTGCGGAATCTCACTAGTGTGATAAACTACCTTCACATGCAAAGCATGTACATAACTGCAAAGGTCATCCCTGCTCATTCTCATAATCATAGAATCATAGAGTTGGAAGAGACCACAAGGGCCATCCAGTCCAACCCCATTCTGCCATGCAGGAACTCTCAATCAAAGCATCCCCAACAGATGGCCATCCAGCCTCTGCTTAAAGACCTCCAAAGAAGGAGACTCCACCACACTCCAAGGGAGTTTGATCCACTGTCGAGCAGCCCTTACTGTCAGGAAGTTCCTCCTAATGTTGAGGTGGAATCTCTTTTCCTGTAGCTTGCATCCATTGTTCTGAGTCCTGTTCTCTGGAGCAGCAGAAAACAAGCTTGCTCCGTCCTCAATATGACATCCCTTCAAATATTTAAACAGGGCTATCATATCACCTCTTAACCTTCTTTTCTCCAGGCTAAACATCCCCAGCTCCCTAAGTCATTCCTCATAAGACATGGTTTCCACACCTTTCACCATTTTTGTCGCCCTCCTTTGGACACACTCCAGTTTCTCAATGTCCTTTCTGAATTGTGGTGCCCAGAACTGGACACAATATTCCAGGTGGCCTGACCAAAGCAGAATATAGTGGCACTATTACTTCTCTTGATCTAGAGAGTATACTTTTATTGATGCAGCCTAAAATTGCATTGGCCTTTTTAGCTGCCGCATCACACTGTTGACTCATGTTCAACTTGTAGTCTAATGACCAGCCACAGTGAGCCATCATATCTAAACTGAGCCCAAGGTAAAAATTTCATCCTGGGGATTTGGAAAATGTGGCACTCTTGCATCAACTGTGTTTTTGTTGTTTTCATACAAACCAGAGCAGTTAACAATTACCAACAACAATAAGAATTATGCTATAGATATATACAGAAGACAAGATTTTATGAGGATCTGGCTTCAAGACACTTTGGATCAACTTTGCTTCACCTTGGACCAGTTCAGATGTGGCCTGGCTCATTTCATCAGAAATCTGAAGCACTGCATATCTCTTAACTGACTATTATAGGGAAATGGCAAGGAAGAGGGCATAAACCCACACCCTATGAAAGATCTTTGGGGCAGTAGATTTGTTAAAGGGGCTTCTCCAGCTTCTTGTTCCAGCTGTTTCAGAGGTGTAGGCTTTCTTTGCCCACTATGGAAAGCTGATTTATATATGGGAACAATGAAATCCTACAGTGCCACCCCCCTTTCCATTGCCAACCCCCACCAAATGACTTGGGGAGCTAATGCTCCAACATATGCCTTCTTTGCTGGAACTAGCAATGACAACTCTGAAGTCTTGCACATTGGGAAAGCCACCAAAAGGTCCAGAGACATTTCAATCTTTAATCACCCCATTTCCCACACAGTTTTGGCAGAGATAAGATTACCTCCTAAGTGTCCTGTTCTATCCAGATTCAGATGCATTCATTTATTATACTGCATGTAACTCAGATTAATTTATCAAATCATGGTATTGCTGGAGACTCACCAATGCCTTCTTCAAGTTTGTGTATGGTGTGTGCTTCCACAGCCACTACAGCTGTACTGGTCTCAGAACCTTCTTGATAAATCCTGTTGAAAAGCACTGGTAAGTAAACAAATCACATAGCGTGGGAATAAAGCTAAGATTATAGAGCCTGGTATGGCCTAGAACCAAGTTGTCATAGAATCATAGTTCGAAGAGACCACAAGGGCCATCCAGTCCTACCATTGTTGCTATGGATCATGGCTGTTTTTCCATTAACTGACCTGATATTAAGCAGCAGCATTTTCAGCTCATGGGCATGTCAGCAAGGCTATCTAGACAATTTGAAGTGGGAACAATTTGTAGACAACTAATACCCTATGGTTCTCCCTTCTCCCATGGGATAATCATGTCTCCCCATTCTTTACCTCCATTAGCCATTGTTGTTGTAATGGATGCTGCCTGTGCTGTTTCAGCTCCCATGTTCTCTACATAACTCAAAACTATTGCCCAGCAAGGTCAGTTGTTTAAAAATACCACAGTTGGCTCTCCATATTTTTGGCTTTGACTTTTGCAGATTTGATTATTTGCGGATTTGATTAATATGTTCTCTCTTGGAACCTTTAGGTTCTCCAGTGTAACTCTGCTGGAGGACTTATTAACCTCATGTAGCTCCCCAAGACCATTTTGAGGTATCCAGGGTTGCCACACCACTGAAGCTCAATACAAATTTATGCAGAAGACAAAGCAGCAGGAGTCAAAAACAGAGACATTTTTAAAAGCAGATGAACAACTGACCCGGCCAAATCAGGAAAGTTGGCGGGTATGCATGATGAGATGGCTCTTGCATACAGGGTGCAATATATCTCTAGGCTCTGATAATGCAGACAGTACATGTTTTTAATGGCTTGGCCTGTAAAATACTATGCCCATTCTCTCCCCTCACCACAGTTACCTTTCTTCTGAATTATGCTAGCCAGATGGCTTTGATTTTTTTGTTCATGTGCCATGTGATGAAATAATGTGGACAATGACATTGTGTAATGTATAGACTAAAGCACTTGCCAGAGGAAGTGTGTATAACAGCTTTTTGTTTGTTTTTGGGCTATGTGGCCATGTTCTGGAAGAGTTTATTCCTAACGTTTATTTACTTAGAGGCTAGTAGAGAAAACATTTATTTCTCTAGCCATTTGTAGGTCTTCCAGTGTGATTATGTGGTCAATTTCCGGCAGATGTTGACCACAGAGTTGCACTGGAGAATCTAGAGATTCCTAGAGTGGTGTTCTTTCAAGTAAAAACATAGTGGTTTTTTATTTGTGGTTTTTCCACTTTCACGGGGATCCTGTGCCTCTAACGCCAGTGAATGTGGAGGGCCAACTGTACTAATTTAGCCAGAATTTCATTCCTCACCACTTTCAAGCAACGAAATTGACATCTTTGGAGTGGCTTCTCCAAAGGACCAGTGACAGCTGATAAAGGAGACTCATGTGGCTTTATCTCTGCATTCTGAAAATACATCTCAGCAATTCTGAATTCTGCATCCAGTGTTCACTTCCGTAGAACAATAGAATATGTTTATTCCTTCTAATGGTATAGCACTTACCCTTGCTGCACTGGCTGTAGTTGCAGTATCACCTGGGTTTTGGTATCTTCTGGGTTTCCCCCTTCGTTTCCTTCAGTTGGCACAACAACCACATCCCCGACAGGGATGCTTACTTCAGCATTTGCCATTTGCCCACATAAAGTCTAAGAGGTTAGGGGAAATGTGTGCTGAAATGGACAATAAAGAACAAGGCAACTACTGTATGGGTTTTGGCAATGGCAGTTGCTGTTTTACAAGAAAGATGAATGAACAGGTTGCTATTTGTGGCTGTCAAATGAAGAACAGATACTGTATTTTCTAGGTACATATAGTTAGCATGACCATAACAATAAAAAAATAAATAAACCATACATAAGTACATATAAGATACTTATAGAACAGTTCACAGAAATCACATTGGAGACCTTTGGATTATCTACCAATGACATCAAGCCATTCTTCACACAGGCTACAACTGCAGTACAGAAATAATCCAGTTTGGCATGGCTATGGAATTCTGGGAATTGTAGTTTTGTGAGACATTTAGCTTTCTCTGACAGAGAGAAGGGAACTCTGGTGCCACAACAAACTACAGTTCCCAGAATTCCTTACATTCAGCCATGGCAATTAAAGTGGTGTCAAACCAGATTACTTCTCCAGTGTGAATGGAGGCTTCTGCAAATTTAGTGGTGGTCCATGGACCAATGCTGGCCCAGAAGCCATCAGCTTTGTTTCTGAAGAGTTCCCAGGAAAGAAACACATGACAATAATATGACACAAATATGATACCAATACCTGTCATATTGGGGGCATCAGATAGCTTTGAAATCACTGCTTTAATCAATTTTTCATTAACTGGATGGCTTCGACTTTCATGAGCTCCAGACAACCTGGCTACTGGTTAAGGTAGCTGCAGTTCAAATAAGGTTTGTAATAGTTGTAGTCCCTGGAGGTAGGGTTGCCATCCCTGAGGACCTCCAAACCAGGAAAAATGTAGGACAAGGTTTAAAAATGTAGGACCTTCCCCCCCCCCCCCGGCAAAAAAAAAGGTCCTACATTTTTAAACCTTGTCCAAGGCCTGGCTGGGGCCTGGGAGACAGCGTCTCCCAAGCCCCAGCCAGGCCTCGGAGGACTCCGCGGAATCCCGGGGGCGGGGCCAAACCGGGACGGGACTGTGCGGACCCGCCCCAAACCGGGAAAATCCTGCCCCCAGGCAGGTATGCCAACCCTACCTGGAGGGCATCAAATTGGGAAAAACTGCTCTAATTGCTCTTTCTTAAATTGGTTGATCTGCTGTACCAGAAAAAATGTGACATAATGGTGTGGCCCACTGGCTTATCAAAGGGTTTTTTTTTTACAGCTTTTAAAAAAAGTAATTATTTCTAACTGCAGCTGGCACCAACCATCTTATTCAGAGCCATTCTCTTCTTTTTCAATCAGGAGGCAAGGTTCTTTTCTAATGTGCTACCCATTATGAGATATATCTGTCACTCTAAAGAATTCACCCTAATGCAGGGTGCCTCCATGCCCAGAGGGTGCAAGATGGAATTTGAGGGGGGTTGAAAAAGAGTGGCTTATGTCCTTGAGGGAAGATCCACAAATCACCACTCATTTTTTCCCAGAATAAATTACAATCTAACTGCTCGATTTAGAATGGCATTTTATGCAATGAGTTAAAAGCTTTTCTTTTTTTTTTAAAGTTCAGTTTGTTCACCTTCAGTATTTTGTGGCTTAATTTGTGGTTCAAAAATTAGAAATTAGACTTCTACATCTTCCAATGATATTACTTTTGTAGAGGATGCAACCATTAATTTTCTAGGTGTGAGGCACAGAAAAGGTTGGGAACAACTGCACTAATAGTGTGGTATTAACTGAATTTCTTTCATTGCTGATAGATTCCTCCTATCTTCACTCCTCCTTCTTCCATGTCTAAACCTACTCTTCGTTTTATATTTTCTGCATACAAGTTAAACAAATAGGATGACAGAATGCAATCTTGACTAACCCCTTTTCCAACTGAGAACCATTCTGTTTCTCCATATTCTGTTCTAACAGTAGCCTCTTAAGTTTAAAGAGATGTTTAGAAAGTAATAATTATGTTGTGGATAAAAAAAAATACATGTTTATGATTTTCCTAGTAAACCCAAAGAAAATTGGAATGTGGAAATAGAGGGGTATAACCTTTTTAAGAGAAATAGGCCAAACAGGAAAGGAGGAGGAATAGCACTATATGTCAGAGATATTTACACCAGTGAAGAGATCCAGGACATCAGTCCTGGAAGCGGGTGGAGAGCATCTGGATAAAAATTAAAGGGCAGGGAAACAACAAGGATGTTACGGTGGGAGTCTACTACAGACCCCAAAGTCAGGTGGAGGAATTGGATGGTGTCTTTCTAGAACAGATGACCACACAGTCAGAAAGGAGAGATGTAGTAGTGATGGGTGACTTCAACTATCCTGATATTTGCTGGAAGTCAAACTCAGCAAAATCCTCAAGGTCTAGCAAATTCCTCACTTGCCTGGAAGACAATTTCATGGTCCAAAAAGTGGAAGAGGCAACAAGGGGGTCAGCTATTTTACATCTGATCCTAACCAACAAGGATGACTTGGTTAATGGGGTGCAAGTGGTGGGAGCCTTAGGTGGAAGTGACCAAGTGACCACGTTCTCCTGGAGTTTGTAATACAGTGGAAAGGAGAAGCCAGGCATAGTCAAACACACATTCTAGATTTTAGGAGAGCGGATTTCAGTAAATTTAGAGAAGTATTGAGGGCGATTCCATGGTCAGAAATACAGTGCTCCCTCGGGTTACGAAATTAATTCGTTCCGCGGCTAATTTCGTAACCCGAAAAACCTTCGTAACCCGAATTGCCATAGGCGCTAATGGGAAAAAAAGCCGCGGCTCTGCCGCGGCTCCATTTAAAACAGCGCCGGCGTTTTTTCGTAACCCGAAAAAACGTTCGTAACCCGAAACAATAAATCCCTATGGGATTTATTCGTATCCCGAAAAATTCGTAAGCTGGGTAATTCGTATCCCGAGGTACCACTGTACTAAAAGATAAAGGAGTTCAGGACGGATGGGACTTTCTCAAAAGGGAGATACTGAAGGCACAATTTCAAACAGTTCCAGTGAAAAAGAAAAATGGGAGGTGTCTCAAGAAACCAGGATAGATGACTAAGGAACTTTCAACTGAGCTAAGTTTGAAACGGAACATGTATAAGAAATGGAAAAAGGGGGAAATCACAAAAAAGGAATTCAAAGAAATAGCAGGCATGTGTAGGGGTAAAGTCAGAAAAGCTAAAGCGCAGAATGAACTCAGGCTTGCTAAACAGGTTAAAGACAACAAAAAGGGCTTTTTTGGATATGTCCACAGCAAAAGTAAGAAGAAGGAAATGGTAGGGCCACGGCATTGAGAGGATGGCAAAATGTTAACAGGGGACAGAGAAAAGGCAGAATTACTCAACACCTTCTTTGCCTCAGTCTTCTCAGAAAAGGCAAAGGGTGCTCAACCTGAGGATAATGGAGCAGAGGACAGAATAGGGGAATTTCAGCACAGAATAATCTTTACTTATAGTAGAGGAACACCTTGTTAATCTAAATGAATTTAAGTCTCCAGGACCAGATGAACTCCATCCAAGGGTATTAAAAGAACTGGCAAATGTAACATCGGAGCCATTGGCAATAATCATTGAAAACTCCTGGAAAACCGGAGAGATCCCAGCAGACTGGCGAAGGGCAAACGTTGTCCCCATCTTCAAAAAGGGGGGAAAAGAGGATCCCAACAATTATCGTCCAGTTAGTCTGACATCAATACCAGGAAAGATTCTGGAGCAGATCATTAAACAAAGAGTCTGTGAACATCTAGAAGGCAATTCCATAATCACAAAAAACTCAACATGGGTTTCAGAGAAACAAGTCATGCCAGACAAATCTAATCTCTTTCTTTGATAAAATTACCAGTTTAGTAGATGAAGGGAATGCTGTGGATATAGTATATCTTGATTTCAGTAAGGCATTTGACAAGGTTTCCCATGACATTCTTGCAAACAAGCTTGTAAAATGTGGACTAGACAAGGTAACTGTTACATGGATTTGTAACTGGTTGACCGGCCGAACCCAAAGGGTGCTCAACAATGGCTCCTTTTCATCCTGGAGAGAAGTGACCAGCGGGGTCCCACAGGGCTCTGTCCTGGGCCCAGTGCTATTCAACATCTTTATCAATGACCTGGATGACAGAATTGGGAGCATGCTTATCAAATTTGCAGATGACACCAAATTAGGAGGAATAGCTAATACCCCAGAGGACAGGATCAAGATCCAAAATGATCTGAATAGACTAGAAAGCTGGGCCAAAGCTAACAAAATGAAATTCAACACGGAGAAATGTAAGGTATTGCACTTAGGGCAGAAAAATAAAATGCACAGATATAGGATGGGTGACACCTGGCTGAATGAAAGTAGACCACAAGTTGAACATGAGTGAACAGTGTGATGCGGCAGCTAAAAAGGCCAATGCAATTTTAGGCTGCATCAATAAAAGTATAGTGTCTAGATCAAGAGAAGTAATAGTGCCACTGTATTCTGCTTTGGTCAGGCCCCACCTAGAATATTGTGTCCAGTTCTGGGCGCCACAATTCAGAAAGGACATTGAGAAACTGGAGCATGTCCAAAGGAGGGCGACAAAAATGGTGAAGGGTCTGGAAACCATGCCCTATGAGGAACGACTTAGGAAGCTGGGGATGTTTAGCCTGGAGAAAAGAAGGTTAAGAAGTGATATGATAGCCCTGTTTAAATATTTGAAAGGAAGTCATATTGAGGAGGGAGCAAGCTTGTTTTCTGCTGCTCCAGAGAACAGGACCTGGAACAATGGATGCAAGCTACAGGAAAAGAGATTCCACCTGAACATTAGGAGGAACTTCCTGACAGTAAGGGCTGTTCGACAGTGGAATGCACTCCCTTGGAGTGTAGTGGAGTCTCCTTCCTTGGAGGTCTTTAAACAGAGGCTGGATGGCTATCTGTCGGGGATGCTTTGATTTGGATTTCCTGCATGGCAGGGGGTTGGACTGGATGGCCCTAGTGGTCTCTTCCAACTCTACGATTCTATGATTCTATGAAAAGAGGAAACTCACCTGATAAAGAAAAAGAGAAGGGGATAAGGAGAATTTTTGTATGTTTTGCTTTGCTTTAGGTACTTTAGTCCAGAGCAGGGATCGGCAACCTCCGGCCCCCGGGCTGGATCCGGCCCCCCAGAGGCCTTCCTTGCACCCCCCGGGGGCGGTTGCTGCTACTGCCGCCGCCGCCGGGCGAAAAAATGGCGGCACCCAGAGGCGAAGTCTTGCGCGACCTCAAAGAAGGTTGCGCGAGCCTTCGGCCTCCAGGAGGCCCGATGCGGCCACCGGAGCCCTCGAAATAGGGCTCCGACGGCCACATTGGGCCTCCTGGAGGCCCGATGCCGTCGCTGGTGCCCTCGAATAGGGCTCCGGCAGCCGCATTGGGCCTCTGGAAGGCCCGCTGAAGCCGTCGGAGCCCTATTTGAGGGCCCCGGCAGCTGCATCAGGCCTCCTGGAGGCCCGATGCCGTCGCTGGTGCCCTCCAACAGGGCTCTGGCGGTGGCAGCGGGCCTCAGTAAGGCCCAATGCTGCCATCACATCTCTATTTGAGGGCTCCGGCAGCGGCAGCGGGCCTCCTGGAGGCCCGATGCCGTCGGTGGCGCCCTCCAATAGGGCTCCAGCGGCGGCAGCGGGCCTCCAGGAGGCCCGCTGCCATCGCTGGGGTCCTCCAATAGGGCTCCAGCGGCGGCAGCGGGCCTTCAGGAGGCCCGCTGCCATCGCTGGGGTCCTCCAAGAGGCTTTTTTGCCGGCTTCTGACAAGGCCTGGGGCCCCATCAGGGGCCTGCAAAGATGGGGAGGCCTGGCCCCCAGAGGGTGAAAGCTCCACCCCCGGCACATGGCCCCACCCTGGAGGGTGGAAGCTCCACCCCCGGCGCGCGACCCCACCCCGGAGGGTGAAAGCTCCACCCTCAGCACGCAGCCCCGCCCCCGGAGGGTGGAAGCTCCACCCCCGGCTTCGGCCCCCCAGTCGCCTGAGGGACAGCAACTTGGCCCCCGGCCCAAAAAGGTTGCCTACCCCTGGTCCAGAGCCTCCAACACGTCTTAATTGAAAATAAGGATGTATCTGCTGCACCTCTGCTCACAGACACAGGATCATCACCTGTAGACCACCACCTTTACACACTGCTAAAAACTATGTGGTTTACTGATAGTTATCAGACTACTGAACTGAAATTATAGAAATCCAGGTTCAGGTCCCCACTGAACCTTGAAACTCACTTGAGTAAATCTAGGAGTTGCTTGCTTTTATCTCTAACCTATCTCTTTGAATTCTTCCTCACAAAGTTATTGTGAGGACAAGGTGGGAAAGAAAAGAGCCTTGAGCTTATTTTAGGAAAGGCAGGAAATAAATGTTGCGAATAAATATTCTGTGGTCGGACTACATAATTTCCTAGGTGACAATTTATTTTCCAGATTCAAAATCAAGATGATGTTTGTTCTTTTGGTTAAAAATGATTGCAAAACAATGTATTGTAATTCCCTGACAATTTTACATAACAGCTTAAAGTAAAACATGTCAACTGTTGACATGCATGAAATGGATGGTTTTGCATGGCATTATGCCTTACTGTTCATATGCATTAGAGACATGATAGACATTCAAAAACTGACACTGCAATCCTGTTACCAGGGATGAAGTCTCACTAAAGTCAATGCAGTTTATTTCTGAACACATGCAAGAGAATGGCACTGCACAGATTTAAAGGCCTTAAAGACAACTCTATTAACTCACACTGACAAAAATGATGATAACTTATTAAATACCAACAGTGGGGTCAGAAATAAGAATAAGAAAGGTACAAAAAATAGGGACTGTCTGCATAGGGTTGCCATAACCCGGCGGCCCCCGTGACAATCACGGTTTTTGGGGGCCCCTCCCGGTCCCGGTCCGGTTTGGGCCCCCACCCATGCCTTGTTCCCAGTTTGGGGGCCCGCTCCGGCCATTGCCACTGGTGCTAATGCGGCTGCTGCGGCGCCAACCCACCTCCTCCTCCGGCTCCGCCTTCCTCCTCTTCCTCGGCAGCAGAAGCGCCGCCGCCGCCGCGCCCCCACTGTGAGGGCTTGCGCGCCACCCAGGCCTCAGCAGGGGCCAGTGGCAGCGTGCACGCCTGCCCCACTTCCCTCCGCGTGCGCACCTGCCCCGGTTCCCTCCGCACGCGCGCACCTGCCCTGCTTCCCTTCCTCCCGCGCCAGCCATCATAAGGAGGAGGAGGGGGGAGAGGAGGAGGAGGAGGAAGGAGCCGGAGGAAGGGTGCCTGAAGGCCAAGGCAGAATTGGGCCAGAGAAGGAGGAGGAGGAAAGCTGAGTCAGTGGCCATTAGGTCTGCCTTGGTATTTTGGGGTTTTTTAATTATATTTAAAAATATAAAATACTTATTTTATTTAATTTTTTTTTATTATTGCTTGTTTTTGTTTTATTTTATTAATTTTTATTATTGCTTGTTTTTATTTTATTTTATTAATTTTTATTATTGCTTGTTTTTGTTTTATTTCATTAATTTTTATTATTGCTTGTTTTTGTTTTATTTTATTAATTTTTATTATTGCTTGTTTTTTATTTTATTACATTAATTTTTATTATCAAATATATACACCCCTGCCTTGTTTTTTATTTATTTTTTCATTATTTTTTATTATTAAATATATGCAAGTGCATTTTTTGTGTATTTATGGTGCTTTGAATGCTAACAAGTCTGCCTTTCTTGGCCAATTATAGTGGTAATGATGATGATGATGGTGGTGGTGGTGGTGATATTGATATCAACAAGCCTCTGAGGCACGGCCAATGTAACTTGCTGTGATTTTTACAAACTCATGCGCAGTGAAGAAAAACCACAGTCCCTTGCCCAAGTACACACTTCTGAGAAGTAAAGTTGAACCCGAGGGCAAGTACATTTCTGCCATCTGTCTAAGAATAATGCCAAAATGTCCTCCATTTTGATCATGCCTAAAAACATGCATTTATATTAACATTTTTTTTAAAAAACCTCAATTTTTGCGCATCCTCCATTTTTATAAAAATGTGTCCTACATTTGAAAATGTTGCCCTACATTTGTCCTACATTTGTCCTGGTTTGGAGGTCCTCACTTATGGCAACCCTATGTCTGCAGTATACAGCAAAAGGAAAGTTGGCTTTAATCAAAGATTAGGATATTGGTCCATTATTCCCAATACTGCCTGTTCTGATTAATATCTGTTCTCCTACAGCTCAACCAGCAGTCTTCTTATCAACTGCTACCTGGTCCCTCTAACCTAGTGTCAGGGATTGAGTCTGGGATCTCTCCGCAAGACTGCAAACCATGTGCTATATTACTGAACTGAGACAATTTGCTATATTTCTGAGTACTCTTGCTTAGCCTCTTGCTCACCTAACTTGATAAGGCATGTCTTAAGAGCTAGACAATGAGAACATTTAAATTGTAAAAAAGTTCTCATGCCTTGGTTCAAATATTGATCAGAATGGAGACTGCAATCAAGAAATCAGAAGAACACTAGGATTGGGAAGGGCAGCTATGAAAGAACCAAACAAGATAATAAAATGTAAAGACTCATCAACTTATTTAAGATGTGGTGCTGTAGAAAAGTACTGAGAATATCATGGATGACAGATCAAGCCTGAACTCCCTCTGGAAGCTAGGATGAGGTTGTCATACTTTGGCCACATCATGAGAGTAAGAAGAAGGGTCCTCCCTCCAGTCCATCTGCCATGGTCCAGGCATCAGAGGGAGAGAAGATCTGCTGGACTTTTCCCCTTCCCCACTGCCATTCCCTTCTCCTTTTATGTCTTGTCTCTTTAGATTGTAAGCCTGAGGGCAGGGAAATGTCCAATGTGTAAGCCGCTCTGATTGCGGGGTATACTTTATTATTATTATTATTATTATTATTATTATTATTATTATTAAAAGACATTTATGCGAAGAAAGGTGGAAGGCAGTGGAAAGAGAGGATACTACTAGTCCCTAGCAAATTAAGTAAAAAAAAATATAGCACCCCTGAATGTGGTTGGTGGATATAGCCATTACAATGCCCTTTGTGTCTATTAGAAAAATGAGCTGAATGACTTGCCCTGGAGTTCCTGATATCCCGGTTTGTCCAGGATATCACTCAAGCTTCTTAAGAGATAAAAATAGTGTCAGGATGGATTTAAAAGATGTTATTCATTATCATTCTTGGCCACCAAGGGCTATTCCCATGCTCTAACAGGAACAGCCTAGTGATATGAAAATTCATTCAAAAAGAACTCTCACTGATTTTAGCAGAACTTACACTCAAGGCAGTGTGCATAATACTACAATCTTATAGGCCAATCCTCGACATGATCAATTGGAGTCATACATAATTCAATATGATTTATTCATAAACAGGTGTACAATTGCATCACAGCCATAATTTTAATTAAACCAAAAATCCTGAAAACAAATGGTCAAGGGGAGCCGAGCCACAAAGACCTATATCATCACCATCATCGTCATTAGGAAAGGGTGTGCTTCAAATATGAAGGAAATCCAGAACAAAATATTTCTACTTTTGTTGTTCAAGATAAAGTCATGGCTTCTGATTATCAGAAACTGTGCTGGCATCAAACCAGAGAGGAAAGAAGACAAGTGGCCTTCCCACGTGGATGCCACATTACCAGTTCCCCATAAAACTGAACACATGAATACTGATGCATCATAAAGATGTTTAAGGAACAGAATTTCAGTTCAACAGTCTTTAAGGAGCCCTTTTTCCACAACTACAATCTCCCTTAGATGTAGCATTTTGCATTAACTGGTATTACTGCCACTGGCATTAAACAAGGAGTACAAATTACATTGCCTGACTACAGAATGCAACCCAAGAATCAAATCAGCCTTCAACTTTTTTTGCAACATATGGTGAACTTTATTGTGGGGTTTTCTTGGCAAAATATGCTTGTCATGGCCCTCTTTTGAGCATGAGAGAGTAAACCTAGTGTGTTTCATAGGGGCTGTACAGACAGGCCAAAATAAGGCTGCTTCGGGTCACTTTGGAGGTATGCTGTTTAAATGACACATGCATCTTAAGAGGCCTGAGGCTGCACCAAAGCCGTGCTCCAGACCTTAGGACTGGAGCACGGCTTTGGCTTGGCTTCCGGCCTCTTAGGACGCATGCGTCATTAAAACAGCATACCTCCAAAGTGACCCAAAGCAGCCTTATTTTGGCCTGTCTGTATGGGCTCATAGAATTATAGAGTTGGAAGAGACCGCAAGGGCCATCCCCTGCCATTCAGGAACTCACAATCAAAGTAACCTGGACAGATGGCCTCCAGCCTCTGTTTAAAGACCTCCAAAGAAGGAGACTCTAAAACACTCCAAGCGTGTGTGTTCTGCTGTCAAACAGCCCTTACTGTCAGGAAGTTCCTCCTAATGTTGAGGTGGAACTTCTTTTCCTATAGTTTGCAGTCATGGCTTCAGGTCCTAGTCTCTGGAGCAGCAGAGTTTCCATAGCTATCTTTGGTCCTCTGGAGTCCTAGTCCAACACTACACCATAATGGCTATCTTATATTATCACTTATAAATACTTGCCAATTCTCCCCTGCTTTTCACCACACACATTTTAGGAATGGGAGTTAAAAGAAGTAGGAAACACTTATCTCATAGATTGCTTAAGGATAGCATTTGTGCTCATATATCCCACTTTAGGCATTAATCACTTAAACTCCATCCTGCCATTCAAACCAGCAGGCATCACAACGCCCTGTGGCTTTAAGTTTCCTAAGCAGAGGATGAAGGATCCTTATCCTTTACTGTGTTATGATATTCCTTGAGAGCATAGTGGTTTGAGCATTCAATTATGACTCTGGAGAAAGCCATAATTGTCCACTATTACCAGGGACGAAATGTGGAACAAATTCAAGACCAAACTGTAGGACAACGGCAGGACAAAACTCAGCCCAAAATGTAGGACATTTAAGAAAAATGGAGGACCTTAAATGTCCTACATTTTGGGCTGAGTTTTGTCCTGCAGTTGTCCTACAGTTTGGTCTCAAATTTGTCCTACATTTTGTCCCTGGTAATAGTGGACAATTATGGCAACCCTTCAAAAGGTCCTCCATTCTGAGCATGACTAAGAAGCATAAATTTGCATTGATAGTTTATTAGTGTTTTTAGCTTTTGTTTTGTAATGTCCTGTTTTTTGGTGCCTTGTTCTCCTTTCTGGTTATAACATCTGGTCACCCTGCTCTGGAGACCAAGATTCGAATCCCCACTCTGCCATGGAAACCCACTGGGTGTCCCTAGGCAAGTCACACTCTCTCAGCCTCAGAGGATGGCCATGGCAAACCTCTCTGAACAAATCTTGCCAAGAAAACTCCATAATAGGGTTGCCTTAGGGCCGCCATAAGTTGAAAAAGACCTAAGGCACATAACAACACCTTGCACAGTTATAGTTCGAATAAAAGTATTAACAAGAGCCATAGCAAAGAAGCCTCTTCGAGTTATATTTTTCTGTAATTCTGTCCTTTCATAGAAATCTGTACTGTATAATTCCTACCTCAGCCCTAAATCCTATTGATTTCTCTTGTTGTTGTTCTAAACTTTGGACAAGGCACCTCACAATGGAAGACATTCAAGAAAAATGGAGGACATGACCAAATTAAAGCTCAAAACACTCATAGAAATCCACGCTCCTTAGTCATGCCCAAAATGGAGGCCCTTTTGGCATTCCTCCTGAACAGAAGGCTGAAATGGAGGACATGTCCTGGAAAAAGAGGATGCCTGGTCACTCTGGAGGGATTTCCATCCTTTCAGGGGTCAAAGAGAAGCAATAACTGCCATCCTAAGGCCTATTTTAATATTGTAATAATTTAATTCTATTTAAGGTCTAAAACACACTGCAGGTTTGAGACTGCTTTAACTTCCTTGGCTCAGTGCTAAGGAATCCTGGGAATCGTAGTTTTATTGTGGCACCAGAGCACTCTCTGATAGAGAAGGCTAAAGGCCAAAACACATTGCAGAAATAATCCAGTTTGAGACCGCTTTAAATTCTCTGGCTCAATGCTAGGGAATTATGGGAACTGTAGTTCTTTGAGATATTTAGCCTTCTCTGTCAGAGAGCTCTGGTAACACAATAAACTACAATTCTCAGTTTTCCCTAGCACTGAATCGGGGCATTTAAAGCAATCTCAAAGTGGGTTATTTCTGCAGTGTGTTTTGGCCCTAAATGTCTCACAAAACTACAGTTCCCAGAATTCCCTAGGACAGTTAAAGTGGTCTCAAAGTGGATTATTTCTACAGTAGTGTGTTTTGGACTTTAAAAATGGATCACTCTTGTATGTTTTTAAGTGTACTGTTCTTTTAATATTGTGAGGTGCTCTGGTTCCAAGTTGTGCGAAAAGAGCAAGGTACAAACAAATATAATAATAATAATAATAAGTTCAAAATTAGCTTACTTGCTGTCCACCGCTATGATCTTTGGAATAGCAGTATATAAATAAAACAAATTATTATTATTATTATTATTATTATTATTAAAATAAGAAAGGCATAAAATCCTGTCATCACCTATAAAGATAATAAAATAGAGATAGAATTTGTTAAGGATACATTAGATGTGTAATGATACAGAATTAGGAAATGCTAACTTCCATAAAAACGCAAAGGTGTGGATGCAATAACAGAGATTTAGCAATAGTAAGTGTAGGTAATAATATTTGTATATTAAAATATTGTAGAAAAAGTGTTTAGGTTAAGAAAGAGGGAAAAACCTTAATGGTGCAATGGGTCATATATTTAGTTTGACCAAAAATTATAGTTTAACGGAGCATTGGCTGAAGAGAATGATGAGGCCATTTTGGAAGGATTTATAAGAATATCGATAGCCTTCATTTTGCATTCTGTAAGTCTCTCTTTTTCTTTCTTAGTGGATATATTGTTAGTTAAGTTTGTTTGGTCTTCTGAGCTAAAATGTATATGTGTCTATGTATTATAATTTGTTATTATTATCTGTACAGTATTTTAATTATTTATCATGTTGGTATCGTTTGTTGTGGGAGAAGGCGGGAGTCGTTTATTTTGTATTGTATGCATTACCAGGGTTGTAATTTTATTTTATTATTATGTTTTTCATCCTGTTTTGTTGTTTGTTGAGTCAATGATCTCTAATTGTTTTACTTAAAAGAAATAAAGATTATGTACAAATAAGAAGAAGAACGACGTTTGCACTCAGCACCTTCCCGCCCTCCACTTTCCCCTCAAAATCCCCCGAGAAAGAAAGGGGCGGGGCTTGCCTGTGGCCCCGCCTCCTTTCCTTTCCCTTCTTTCCATCCGCACGAACCGCGCCCCCCCCTACGCAGCAGCGCGGCGACGTCCGCCTCCCCGGCGGAAGCACGTACAGCGGCGGCTACGGCAGTGCGCTCTCTGAGCTCAACCTCCCCTCACCCTCATCTCCATGCACGCCGCCCCCGGGTTGGCCCCTCCCGGCTCCCGTAGGGCGGTTGCGGCCGTAGCTTCGCCCTCTGTTCCCTCCCCCCTTACCGTCTGCTAGCGGCCGAGTCTGAGGCTATTGAGGGAGGAGGGGAGAAGCATGCGCAGAAGAGGCTACTTGCCCTTTCCTCCGCCTCTTCTCTTAAAGGGGCCGCAGAAATAATCCATCTTGAGACCACTTTTACTGCCTTGGCTCAGGGAATGCTGGGAACTGTAGTTTTGTGAGGCATTTAGGCTAGCCTCTGTCAGAAAAGGCTCTGGTGCCACAACAAACTACAGTTCCCAGGATTCCCTAGCACTAAAGGCAGTTAAAGCAGTTTCAAACTGGATTATTTCTGCAATGTGTTTTGGAATTATAGTAGCATTAATATGGAGGGTGGTGTTGTGTCTTTTTTTAAGTGTACCACTTCGTTTAAACTTTATCTATATTAAAAATATCTATACAGACAACATTATACTGTATAAACTACAAAGGAACATACATAAACACAGATATAAAAATACAATGAATTTGCGCCATTATTTTATTTCAAAATACAATATTCTAACACTTCCTTATCTTCAATGCTTAACTTTATCAATGTAAATTCCAGTGTTTCTCTTAAATTTCATATTCCCTCTCTGAATAAAAATAATAAATATATTTATAATAAAGTATTATTATTTATATAATATATAATAGTAGATATTATGTAATATATATTATTTATATAATATATATAATAATAATGTATTATTATTTGTATAATATATATATAAATAATAATAATAATAATAATAATAATAATAATAATAATATTTATTTTGGTCCATATAACCAATATTTACACGTTTCAGTCAACATTTATTTACTCATTGACTTGATTTCTACACTGCCTTTCTCCTAGAAAAGGGAGCCAAGGTGGCTTTAGATGAAAACATCTAAAAAACCCAAAACTTCACGAAATTTTTTAAAAACAATTAAAATCTTCTGTTCAAAACAATATAAAATTTGCAATAAACATACCAAGTTAAAGACGTGACTAAAATACGTGCCCCATATAAACCACGCCTCTTGATAATACGTTAAAAGGCTTGCTTGAATAAAAATGGTTTTGCTTGCCAGCGAAAAGCAAATGGAGGGAGCCAAAATAAAACGGCCCGCAATTTTATACTGGGGGAAGGAATAGGGGTTGTTAGAATTTTTAACTGTATCTTGTTTTTATTGCTGCGATCCGATTAGATTCCAAGTGATTAAGCGGAATATAAAT
>NC_056530.1:5812309-5816766 GCF_019175285.1 Sceloporus undulatus
TATTATTATTATTATTATTATTATTATTATTATTATTATTATTATTATTAATGCCACAATAGAGTGGTTAATGTATCCAAGGAGTAGCCATGTTGGCCTTGTTTGTTGTGTGCCTGGCTGGCTTCAACTCCTTTCCGACTTACAGTGACCCTGCCTGCCCTGGGGTTTTCTTGGCCAGGTTTGTTCACAGAGGGTTTGCCATGGCCTTCCTCTGAGGCTGAGAGACTGTGACTTGCCCAAGGTCTCCCAGTGGGTCTAGGTCTTCAGCGTCCTGGGTGACCAGAGGTCCTACATTTTCTAGGACATACAGCTGTCCCTCTGTATATATGGATTTTTTATCTATGGACTCAATCATCCAAAGGTTGAAAATATTGAAAACTAATATCAGTTCCCAAAGCAAACCTTAATTTTGCCATTTTATGTAAGGGACACCATTTTACTACACTATTGTATTGAATGGGACTTGAGCAGCCACAGATTTTGGTATACCAAGGGCCCACTGTATCTTACATTTCAGCCTTGTGTCCAGGAGGAACTCCAAAAGAGCCTTCATTTTGAGCATCACTAAGAAGCATGAATATATATTTCTGTGTGTGCTTTGAGCTTTTATTAGGGCTGGTCCTCCATTTTTCTTGAATGTCTTATATTTTAAGGTGCCTTTGCGGTTATGACATTTGGTTTATCCCAACATTTCACCGATGGTATAAATGGGTAACCTTTAGTCTTTCACTGGTTTTGCTTATGATTGCTATTAGTCTAACAAAGGAATGTGTGCTTATGTGCCTTCAAGCTGCCTGTCAATTTATGGTAACCTTATGCATTTCAGAGAGTTTTCTCAGGCAAGGAATACTTAGAGGTGGTTTTGCCAGTTCCTCTCTCTGAAATATAGCACATGTTATTCATTGGTGGTTTCCCATCCAAGCATCCAAGTGAGAAGCACCCTGATAGAATGATGAATGTGAGGTTGGGAGGCAAGGGGTTTTTCTTGACTCCCTTGGAGAACCAAAGATACTGTATAGCTAAAACCTGTGTATGCATGGGGTTGGGAGGGAGGTCCTTCTCCAGATCTTCCTTTAGGGGAGGAGAGTGGCACCAGTGGCAGCAGACCCCATGTAGACTCATAGGAGTTTATCCCATGAATATCCCAGAAAGAATCGTGTAATTACCCACTCCCTGTACTCTTTACCTTGCCAGCTGTTGCTTTCACTCAGGAGACCGCCCCCCATACCTCATCTGACACAGACGTGGGGTGCCTGGCTGCAACCACATGGCCAGGCGCCCCATTTCTGCATCAGACCTGGAGATGGAAGGGGCTTCTGAGTGAAAGAGAGTGTGGCAAGGTAAGTAGCATACACCAGTCGTGGGTCACAGGTTGGTATGGGGGGAAGTATGTGAACACCTGCACATCAGTGTGCCAACACAGAGACCAACCTGATTGATCACTGGGGCGAGGAAAGCATAGGCTGAGCCTGTCCTTTCCTGGCCCGACTGCTCAACCTCAGAGAATGAGGAGGCAGGAAGCATTGGATGTTCAGAAGGACTCTGAATCTATTAAGGATTCTGATGAAGGATTCTCTATTTTTGACTCAGTGACTGATATTTGTGATATTTTGATTAAGAAGAGCCCTCCCTCCAATCCATCTGCCTTGGTCCAGGCCTCAGAGGGAGAGAACATATGCTGGACCTGATCCCCTTCCCCACCACCATTCCCTTCTCCTTTTGTGTCATGCCTTTTTAGATTATAAGCCTGAGGGCAGGGAACCGTCTAATTAAAAATAATATTAATTGTAAGCCGCTCTGAGAGCCTCGAGGGCTGAATGGTGGGGCATAAATACTGTAAATAAATAAAAAAAATGTAATAGGAGCTGATTACTGTACAGTGGATCCTTGATATACTTCCAGGACCCCCACCTCCTCATGGATCCCAAATTCCATGGCTGTTCAGGTGCCATTATATGCAATGGTAAAATGGTGTCCCTTATATAAAAGAGCAAAATCAAGCTTTGCTTTTTTGGAATTTTAATGTTTTTTCCCCCATGGATACTTGAATCTGTGGATATGAAGAGCCAACTATACTTGAAGTGGATCAGTGCCATCTAGCTAAAATTAAAACACCATTCCTTACCAATTCCTTATGATCTGTAACACCACTCATTATTAACCTATAAACATACAAGGTTTGAAGGGCAAGTGAACAGTGTACGTACATGTTGGTGAAGGTGAAAGGCATATAAAGAAAATAGGTGAGCTGCAAATCAGTAACAAAACATAATTGAACCGTCTGCAATATGATAAAATGATATTTTAAGATTGTCTTTCCCAAACTATCAGTTTCCAGCTGTACAGTATTGAACTCAGGCAATAATTATGTTAAAGACTTTGTAGTTCATCTGGAAAAACATTGCAAGTAAAAGCAAGGAAATATTAAAATGACACAAAGGGGCATCTGGTTGGGATGATGGCATAATTAATCGCTCTGTTTCATCTCTCCTCTTTTTTCTGCTTTTAAGTAATAACATCCTGAGAAAGTACCATCCTAACTAAGTATTTGGATTGTCTTTTGTTTTGTTGTGTCTCCTTCAGTATTTCTTTCTGCTTAACTTTATTATTTTTTCTCTCTTTTGTTCAAGAGACTAGTTTTAATTTTCACTCAATGGGAGTTCTGACCATAAGGCATTTTGTATCAGCTTTGCACATAACTGGAGAAACTTTTTAAATAGCAAACTTCTCAGAGACTATCACTTTAATTAGACTTAATTAGACATTTACTGTCTAGACTGAACTCTTTTGTTTTGATTCTTAGCTGCTTTCAGCTTCACTTCGGTTTTAAAGTCTCCATCTTGTTGAAGCACGCAGTTGTTTTGTACAAACTTAATGGGAGTAGTTTTTTAAATAATGAAACTCCTCAGAGATTGTCATCATAATTGGATTTTTTTGTTTAGTTCTTTTACTTTGTTTGGGACCATAGTTTAAGTTCTGGAGGTTTTACTCAGTCAGATTTCACAGGTGCGTAACACAATGTTTGGACCAAATGGGGAAGGTAAAAAGGAAATTGTCTCCACTCCACTACTTTCCCCTGAAGTATAATTGGTCCTTGTTATCTGCTGAGGTTTAATTTTAGGACCCTCCATGGATACCAAAACCAATGGATGCTCGAGTCACATTAAATACCATGGCATAACAAAATGGTGTCCCTTGTATAAAATGGAAAATCAAGGTTTACTATTTGGAATTTATACATTTTTGTAATATTTTCAAGCTGTGGATGCTTGAATCTGTGGATAAAAAATCTGTGGCTAAGAAGGGCGACTGTAATACAAAGAGTGTAGCTGACCAGGACCTGAACCAGGTGTTTACCATGCCACAAGTCATGGCTGCACTAAACTGGCTGAAACAATTTGTGCTATCTATGCAGCCTTTGATTGCTTCTGATAAGGAAATTCAGTTTGCTTCTGTTAAAGAAACGAGCACATTGGTAACCCATATACAGACCACTAAATTGAAGACTGGGACCTCAGAAGATAGGGTTATTGCTTACAAAAGGGCTATGAATGCATCCCATTGCCTTTTGTCTGTCCATATTTCTCAGCTAGTCTCTCTAACCCAATGTGCTTACCTATGGATCTTTGGTCTGAGAGACTTGGAGGCTAAACTGACCGCCCCGATAGAGTGGCTTGCCACTGCCTCTTTCAGCACCAGGTTCGGCCATGGCAACTGCATGCCATGCCCCCGATCCAGTGCTTTGCTGGCCCAAAAAGGGCTGACAAAATGCCTCTCCTTTCCAGAATGGCAAAAAGCTGCAGGGCCGGCCCTACCATATAGGCGACCGAGGCGGTTGCCTGGGACACAAAAAGACCAGGGGCTCAATTTGTGCCCCTCTGCGTATGCGCGTGCGCATGCAGCCCCAGCCCAGCCCAGCGCACCCGCTCTTCTCCTGCTGCCCTGGGCCTAACTCGGGAAGCAGGTGCCGGCGCTTGGACGGAGCACAGCTCTAGCCCCACCCCCAGCAGAGCAGCAGGAGGCACGACTTTGGCGCCCTAGGGGCTGGAGCTGCGCTCGTGCACGCTCCCAAGCACCCTTTCCAGCCACTTGCAGGGAGGAAGGGACAGGGGGAGCTTCCTCCTTCTCCCTTCCTTCCCGCGGCTGCAGCCAACCGCAGGGAGGAAGGGACGGTGGGGGCCACCGCCTCCTCCTTCTCCCTTCCTTCCCATGGGTGCAGCCACTCGCGAGGAGGAAGGGGCAGTGGGGGCACCTCCTCCTTCTCCCTTCCTTCCCGCAGCTGCAGCCACCTGCGAGGAGGAAGGGGCGGTGGGGACCGCCGCCTGCTCCTTCTCCCTTCCTTCCCGCAGATGCAGCCACCCGTGAGGAGGAAGGGATGGTGGGGGCACCTCCTCCTTCTCCTTTCCTTCCCATGGGTGCAGCCAGCCGCAAGGAGGAAGGAACAGTGGGGGCCACCG
>NC_056530.1:5816791-5898926 GCF_019175285.1 Sceloporus undulatus
CCACCGGCCTCATCCTTCTCCATTCCTCCCACGGGTGCAGCCACCTGCGAGGAGGAAGGACGGTGGGGGCCGCCTCCTCTCCGTCTCCCTTCCTTCCCATGGGTGCAGCCACCCACGAGGAGGAAGGGACGGTGGGGGCCGCTCTCCTCCGTCTCCCTTCCTTCCCATGGGTGCAGCCACCCACGAGGAGGAAGGATGGTGGGGGCACTCCTCCGTCTCCCTTCCTTCCCACGGGTGCAGCACCTCGCGGAGGAAAGGCGGTGGGGCACCGCCTCCTCCTTCTCCTTCCTTCCCACGGGTGCAGCCACCTCGAGAGGAAGGGACGGTGGGGCTGCCTCCTCCTCCGTCTCCCTTCTTCCCATGGTGAAGCCACCCACACGGAGGAAGGGATGGTGGGGGCACTCCTCCTTCTCCCTTCCTTCCCACGGGTGCGACACCTGCGAGGAGGAAGGGATGGTGGGGGCCGCCTCCTCCTCCGTCTCCTTCCTTCCCGGGCTGCAGCCACCCGGAGGAAGAAGGGTGGGGGGACCGCCGCTCCTCCATCTCCCTCCTTCCCGCGGCTGCAGCCACCCTGAGGAGGAAGGGGTGGTGGGGACCGCCGCCTCCTCCTTCTCCCTTCCTTCCCGCGGCTGCAGCTACCGTGGGAGGAAGGGGTGGTGGGGACCGCCGTCCTCCTTCTCCCTTCCTTCCGCAGGTGCAGACCACCCGCAAGGAGGAAGGGACGGTGGGGGAGCCCTCTCTCCTTCTACTTCCTTCCCACGGGTGCAGCACCCGCAGAGGAAGGGACGTGGGGGCCGTCGCCTCCTTCTCTCCTTCCCACGGGTGCAGCCACCCGCAAGGAGGAAGGGACGGTGGGGGACCGCCTCCTCCTCCCTTCTCCCCTCCTTCCACGGGTGTAGCCCCATGAGGAGAAGGGTCCCCTTCCTTCCCAGGGTGCACCAAAGGAGGAAGGGACAGTGGGGGGCCGCTCCTCTCCTTTCTTCCTTCCCACGGTGCAGCCACCCGCAAGAGGAAGGACGGTGGGGGCCGCCCTCCTCCTTCTCCCTTCCTTCCCAGGGTGCAGCCACCGCGAGGAGGAAGGGACGGTGGGGACCGCGCCTCTCTTCTCCCTTCCTTCCCACAGATGCAGCCAGGAGGAGGAAGGGAGGGGGGACTCCTCTTTCCCCTTCTTCCGCGGCTGCAGCCACCCGTGAGGAGGAAGGGGTGGTGGGGACCGCCTCCTCTCCTTCTCCCTTCCTTCCCACGGCTGCAGCCACCCGTGAGGAGGAAGGGGTGGTGGGGACCGCCGTCGTGCGGAGAGCAGTGCGGAGGAAGGGGGGTTGGGGACGCACTTCTTCTCCCAAGCAGCACACGTGAGGAGGAAGGGACGGGGGGGGATCTCCCTCTTCCCGCGGCTGCAGCCACCGTGAGGAGGAAGGGGCGTGGGGCAGCGCCTCCTCTTCTCCTCTCCTTCCGCGGCTGCAGCCACCCGGAGGAGGAAGGGACGGTGGGGACGCCGCTCCTCTCTCCCTTCCTTCCCGCGGCTGCAGCACCCGTCGGAGGAAGGGGTGTGGGGACCGCGCCTCCTCCCATCTCCTTCCTCCCGGCTGCAGCCACCGTCAGGAGGAAGGGGTGGTGGGGACCGCCGCCTCCTCCTTCTCCCTTCCTTCCCACGGGCTGCAGCCACCCGTCAGGAGGAAGGGGTGGTGGGGACCGCCGCCTCCTCCATCTCCTTCCTTCCCGCGGCTGCAGCCACCCGTCAGGAGGAAGGGGTGGTGGGACGCCGCCTCTCCTCTCCCTTCCTTCCCGCGGCTGCAGCACCCGTCGGAGGAAGGGGTGGTGGGGACCGCCGCTCCTCCTCTCTCCCTTCCTTCCCGCGGCTGCAGCCACCCGTCAGGAGGAAGGGGTTGTGGGGACCGCCGCCTCCTCCTTCCCCTTCCTTCCCGCGGCTGCAGCCACCCGTCAGGAGAAGGGTGGTGGGGACCGCCGCTCCTTTCCCTTCCTTCCCGCGGCTGCAGCCACCCGTCAGGAGGAGGGGTGGGGGACCGCGCCTCTCCTCTCTCCCTTCCTTCCGCGGCTGCAGCCACCCGTCAGGAGGAAGGGGGGTGGGGACGCCGCCTCTCCCTTTTTTTCCCGCGGCTGCAGCCACCCGTAGGGAGAAGGGGCGGTGGGGACCGCCTCCTCCTCCACCTCCTTCCTTCCCGCGGCTGCAGCCACCCGTGAGGAGCAAGGGGCGGCGGGGACCGCCTCCTCCTCCTCCTCCCTTCCTTCCGCGGCTGCAGCCACCCGTGAGGAGCAAGGGGCGGCGGACCGCCTCCTCCTCCTCCTCCCTTCCTTCCCGGGCTGCAGCCACCCGTGAGGAGCAAGGGGCGGCGGGGACCGCCGCCTCCTCCTCCTCCTTCCTTCCCGCGGCTGCAGCCACCCGTGAGGAGCAAGGGCGGCGGGACCGCGCCTCCTCCTCCTCCCTCTTCCTTCCCGCGGCTGCAGCCACCCGTGAGGAGCAAGGGGCGGCGGGGACGCCGCCCTCCTCATCTCCTTCTTCCGCGGCTGCAGCCACCCGTGAGGAGCAAGGGGCGGCGGGACCGCGCTCCTCCTCTCCCTTCCTTCCCGCTGCAGCCACCCGTGAGGAGGAAGGGCGGCGGGGACCGCCGCCTCCTCCTTCTCCCTTCTTCCGGGCTGCAGCACCCGTGAGGAGAAGGGGCGGGCGGGACGCCCGCCTCCTCCTTCTCCTTTTCCCGCAGATGCAGCACCGTAAGGAGGAAGGGAGTGGGGGCACCTCCTTCTTCCTTCCTCCCACGGTGAACACCCGCGGGAGGAACGGGTGGGGACCGACCTCCTCCTTCTCCCTCTCTTCCCGCCAGATGCAGCCACCCGTGAGGAGGAGGGACGTGGGGGACCTTTCTCCCTCCTTCCCCACGGGTGAAACACCCGCGGGGAGGAAACGGCGGTGGGGACCGCCACCTTCCTCCCTTCCTCGCAGATAGCCGTGAGGAGGAAGGGACGGTGGGGCCTCCTCCTCTCCTTCCTCCCAGGTGCAACCACCGGCGGAGGGAACGGCGTGGGGACCGCACACCTCCTTCTCCCTCTTCCCGCAGATGCAGCCACCCGTGCGGAGGAAGGACGGTGGGGGCACCTCCTTCTCCTTCCTTCCACGGGTGCCACCCGCGGGAGGAAACGGCGGGGGGACCGCCACCTCCTCTTCTCCTTCCAACCATCCGCCGGAGAAGGGACGGGAGGACCGCTGCCTCTCCTCCCCTTCCTTCCGTGGGTGCACCACCCGTAGGAGGAAGGGACGGGGGGCGACTCTTCCTTTCTCCCCAGTTCTGCCAGGCCACCATGGGGGAAGGGGATGGGATACAAGCCCCAGCGGCTTTGCGGTCAGAAGTCCCGCCCCTTTCCCTTGGCAGCCTCCCTAATTGGTTGGGAGGTGGGAAGTTTGGGACTTCCGGCTACAAAGCCCACTGGTGATTGTAGGCGGCTGAAAGTCCCGCCCTCCTGGCCTCCCAACTGATCAGGGAGGCCGCAGGCGGGACTTCGTCCCAATGGGGGTCGCGGCCCAACTAAGGTTGGGAACTGTGTTTTAGTTGGTTGTGTTCTCCATTTTTGATGCCCTACAGTTTGTCCTACATTTGTCGTACATCATGTCCTACATTTTGGGGGGGTACTGGGGGGGGCACCAAATATTCTCACCTAGGGTGGCCAAATTCTAGAGCCGTCCCGAAAAGCGTCCATTGCTGCAGCAGCGGCTTTTCAGGGTTTCTTGGCACAGTCAAAGCAACAGTGTGACGTCACCTACCATTTGGTCAGAAATAGATCTCCTCCCAAATAGGACGAACGTCCTGACGTAAGAGTTCCTCTTTGGAGGCTTAAAGAGGCTGGTAACCATCTGTGGTAGTGCTTGATTGTGTATTTCTGCAGCAGGTGTTGGACTGATGCTCTTTCATTATTCAGCTCTATGATTCTAATATATTGTTACCTGAAAAACGATATTAGTGTTGCTGATGAGCTTTGAGCTGTTTCAGTTTTGCTGGCGCGTTAAACTCCACTATCAGCTAATGGCATATTTACAACTGAAACATTTGTTACAATCCAGATTTGGCCCTGCAGTTTTAAGTGCATCTGAGGTTCCCTTATATTAGAGACAATAATTGATGCCAGCCTAGTTTTCAAACCAACAATTGATTAAGTGCATTTCTGTATTCTATAAATAAATATGATGTGAGGTTTACAACAAGAATGCAAAAGGGCATCGGAATATCCAATTCTGAGTAATCAATGGCTGTTGGTTACAACTAGTGTGGCTATAGATCTCTTACTATATCTTATACAACAGAAATTGCTGTTTTGGCTATATTGATCTCTACAACATCTATTCAAAAGAGCTTTCAAATCAGCAAATGGTGGAGATTACTACAGTTGGCTTCTTATACATGGATTTTTTATACACGGATTCAAGCATACACGGTTTGAAATGTTCAAAAAAAGTATAAATTTCAACTATCAAACCTTGATTTTTCCATTTTTTATAGGGACACCATTTTGTTTTGTCATTATTGAATGGACTTGAGCATCCAGGGATTTTTTATACACGGGGATCTTGGAACCAAACGCCAGCAGATAACAAGTCCACTGTATGTTAATGTTTCCTATGTATATATTTTGGGTTGTCCCATAGAAGAGACATTGTGAGAGGAAGTAATCATATAAGTAAATAGTTTTTGGAAATTTCTTTAATATTCAGGAATGTCCTTTTAAAAAAATATTACCTATTTCTTAGAAATGGCCAACAAAATTGGTTTTTGTGTGTGTTATTTTGACTGCCAAAGATTAACACTCATACTGGAAAGTAATTTTTCTCAGCTGTGACTATGGGCAGAAGATCTAATGGTTCTTGCAAATGTGAAAGAATGATTATAGACAAAATTTATGATAGACTTATATTTGGACATTTGGTCAACTTTAATAGAAACTTGCAATCAAAGTATTCCTCCCCTTCATATTTTTATTTTCCTTTTTGTTATACTGCAACATTATGTGGACTGAGATCCCTTTTGATGTAAATAAATTTAAAATTAAACTTTTTTAAAAAATGACAAAAATGGCATGAATAAAATATGCCACAGAGTCAACAATGGGATCCTCCATGTCCTTCTGTTACCATGTCGCCTTGGAATGCGAATATTTTGGATGATGAATTAATAATGATAATTAAATAAATGGTGATATTTGTGTGTTGGTGGAATGATGAAGTCAGTATCCGTAGAAGCAATGCACTTTCTTTCGACTCCTGCTCTAATTGAACAGCCTGCCAATGATAAATCATCATATGTAATTTTTAAATTTCCAAAATTCAAGTTATATAATTCTTGTATTAGGCCCAGCTAAACATTACAATGAATTGTGAAGGTTCTCCATTTTTCATCAGGCTTTGACAAAATCCGTTTCATAACCACCTGTGCACCAAGACCATATCGCATCTTAAATGTTAGTACAACCTCTGACTTAAAATAACATCAGGGAATGTCAAGTTCTTCAGGGCTAGACATTGACATTGAAGAAGTAATCATATAAATAAGAATTATCTTATACTGGTAAATTACTTTTTCCAGCAGCTAAGACATAACACATATATTAACACATGTTACTAAGAATAACATATATATTGCAAATATAACTTATCCTAACTACACTTATACTGAACTGTAATAGGTTTTGAATTAAGGTGTGTATGGCCTCAGATGTGTTTGTACCAGCAAGTTATTCGTTGTGGTACTGGTGTTCTTTTTTACGTAATGTACAAGCAATTGTAATTACTTTGTGTAACTAGAGAGTTGTTTTTAATCATAACTGTAACATTTCTGGGTGTTCACTGTTCTGTTCTCCCTTCTGTTCCAAATGGAAATTGGTGTCCTGATCCTGTGATACTCATAAATTGGTCGGTTGAAGAACGGAACACCAGCACAGAGAAGCAAGAAAATGAAATGTTATTTTACCTGATCGTTGTATTTCCACTGACAGACCAGAAATATTAGAAGTGACTCAAAATGAACAAGAATACATTGCAGAAGTTATGAACAAAGCTGTGTCGACTGTGATAAGAAGAATGAAGGATGTAAATGTAGCTACATTTAATGAAGACTATTTTCATCACATTATGATGTTATGATTTTTTCCATAGGGAGCTGCATTTTCCCCTTACCGTAAAATTATATGGACAAATAGTCTCCAATGTTTCCCTATGGGCAAGTGCTGTATTACCTTATGTTCCTTATGGGCAAGAACCTCCAATGTTTCCTTATGGACAAGTATTACCCTATGTATCCTTATGTGCAAGTATCCGCAATGTTTCTCTATGGCCATGTATATTATTTATCCCTATGGGCAAGTAGTTTCCTATGTAGCCTTATGGGCAGTCTCCTCCAATGTTCCCTAGGGCAAACATTCCCCAATGATTCTTATGGCAGAATCCTCCAGTGTTTCCCTAGGGCAAATATTCCCCATGTTCCCTATGGGCGAAATCCTCCAATGTTTCCCTATGGGCAAATTCCCCAATGTTTCCTATGGGCAAGCAAGAACTGCCATTTGTTTGAGTTGGTCTGATGCAGCAGAGCTCTGGCAGTTTTTCCAGGCAGCCAGGGGGCTTGGCATCTTCCAGCCAATCGGGAAGCTAGTGGGATGGGTCTCTTTGGGGCTCTGCTGCCTGGGTGGCTCTGAATGCTTGCTGAGCCTTCTTCTCTCCTTCTTCTCCTTCTTCCAGGATGCGTCCGGAGTCTTCTTGCTTCTCCATCTGCTGCTGCTTACCTGCCTTCCTCGCCGGCATCGACCCGAAAGGTGGAGAGCAAGGACCAAGCAAACTGAGCAAGACTAGGTGCAGATCTGAGCAGGGATGGATCTCCAAAACGATCAGGCAGATCGGGTCACCAGGGTCTCCTTCTCTAGGAGATGTCTTCCATTTCAGCCTTCTGTCCAGAGGAATTCCAGAAGGTCCTCCATTTTGAACAGGGCTAAGGAACATGCATGAACATTCCTATGAATGTTTGGAGCTTTCCTCTGGCTGTGCCTCCATTTCCGGCCAGTGTCCTACATTTATGGTGCCTTGTCCTCCTTTGCTGTGAGGACATCTGGTCACCCTGGAAAGGATGGGCTGCTAAGTGGCATTGGGGTCTCATAGGGAGGATTTCTGGTTCACAAACTCTGAACCACTGTGCTTGTGTTGCTCCCAGTCATTCCTAAGGCAACCCTATCCTGGGCTTGGCTTGGCAACTCTCTCTGGGTGGAGAGTGTGACTTGGCTAAGGTCACTCAAGTGGGTTTCTGTGGCCAAGCTGGGATGATTTGAACCCTGTCTCCAGAGGCGTAGTCCAATACTCAGCCTCTACGCAATGTTGGCTCTCTTTTTGACAACTGCCACTACTAAAAAGTCCTTTCCATCAACTGGATTGATTCCAGGAGCTGATTTTTCTGCAATAGAACTGGGTTTGGTTGAGCCTGTGTGATGTGCTTTGAACCCACTGGGTGACCATGTCATGCTCTCTCAGCCTCAGGGGACGGTATGCAAACTCCCTCAGAGGAAACCTGCCCAGAAAACTCTGATGGGGTCTGCATAAGTTGGAAACGCTTGAAGCAAACAACAAGAAAAAGTGCTTTGAGTGAGAGCCAGTGTGGTGTAGTAGCTTGAGCATTGACTATGACCCTGGAGACCAGGGTTCGAAGCCGCTCTAGCTATGAGAAACCTCTGTGACCTGGGCAATCACACTCTCGGTCTCAGAGGATGGGCAGGCGCAACCCCTCTTTAGAACATGCCAAGAAAAAGTCAACTCACCATAAGTTGGAAATGACTTAAAGGCACATAGCAAGTGTTTCTAATGTTGGACTTTGATCTGGAGAACAGATTTCAAATCCAGGCTTGACCATAGAGCCCACTGGGGACCTTTGGCATGTCACACACTCTCACCCCCAGAAAATACCATGATAGGGTTGCTTAGGGGCATCCTGAGTCGAAAACAACTTGAGCCAAGCAACAACAAAAATCAGTCCTAAGTGGTGTAGTGATCTGAGCATTGGACTACAACTCTGGGGACCAGGGTTCAAATCCCTATTCGGCCATGGAAACCCACTGGGTGACCTTGGACAAGTCACTTCTCTAGCCTCCAAGGGGGGCAGGGCAACTCTCTCTGAATAAATCTTGCCCAAGTAACCCCGTCACCCTCGAGTCACCAGAAGCAAACACTTGAAGGGTCACCATTAAATGTTCCGACATGCCGTTTTTGATTATAAGGCTCATCCATTTTAAGAGCAGTGTCACACTATGGCTTGAGTGCTGGACTAGGACTCAGTAGAACCCGAGTTTGAATACCCTCATAGCACTAAGTGATTTTATTTTTTTATTTTATTTCATTGTAAAGCCTCCTTCTTGCCAAAAAGGCACTCAAGGTGCTCACAAGATAAAACTGGGTGAGTTGCACTTTCTCAGACCTCCTCTGAATAAATTTACAAAGAAACCATAGGATAGTGTGGCCCTGAGTTGACTCGAGTTCAGGATGTGACAATGTCTCATTTTAGTCTGATCAAGCCTAGAGGTACTGACATCAATGGGACTTATGTAAGTGGCAAATCATCTCATTCTTTTAAGTGGGTTTATTCTGGCTGTACATTGGATTTAGCCTTAAGCATGCATCTATTCACATGGGCTACCCTTTTGCCTGTGTTCCCGTTGGTGGATCTTGGAAATCTGGTAGAAAAGAAATCCCAGACAAAAGAAAGTAGGTCTGCAAACCAGAGGTTTCCCATTTTTATTTTGGAGCGCACACTATTAAGGAAGTATCTGTATCTCACTGCATCCCACTTTGTTGAGCCTGAAGCTACTTGAAGGGAAAACACTCTTCAGGCATGTTATAATGGAACCCTATTTTAGATGGATTTTAAAAGAGTCTGCCCTCTGGTAGATTTAAGTGAAAGTTAGCTTCCTCCAGATCATTAGGACTTATTTCAGAAGACATACTGTACAGGATGCCCTCTTAAAACCAATGGAAATCAAGTCCTGACCACATCTGTAGATAATTATAAGGTTTTAATTGTCTGCTCAGCCATTAAGTTCACTGGAGTGACAATAAAATAGCCAGCATCTCTCATCCTATCCATAATGGAGTTGTGAGAATAAATTAGGATGGGGAAAGATCTGAGGCCTAAATTAATTGCTAGTCTCACAAGATAGATCCTTCTGAGATTTAGGATTTCAAAAAGTGCAGATTTCCTTCAGCCAATGGATTCAGTGGGTCTGCTTTTGCTGGAACTAACAATTAGTTTTAAGCCACTGTGTAATGCTTTAAATTCCTTGGCAGAAAGGTATCCTTGTAATAAATAAAAACCTCCCTGCCCTCCTTTTTGTTGTGTGCCTTCAAGTTGTTTCTGATTATGGCAACCCTAAGGTACCTTTCGTGAGGTTTGCTGGCAAGAGTTGTTCAGAGGGGTTTGTTATTGCCTTCCTCTGAGGCAGAGAGAGTGTGACTTGCCCAGTCCCAGTGGATTCGTGTCCAAGCTGGGAATCAAACCCAGGGGTAGTCCAACACTCAAACGACTGTGCATCCCTCCTACTGACCCTACTGCTGGTTAAAGCACTGACCCCCTTTTGTTTTCCAAGATCCCTTTTAAAGATCAGTTAGATGCATTAACATCTTTGCACAGAGATAGGAAAGGGGAGTGGAGAGATGCTCCATCTCATTATTAAAAGGCCATGCTTCTGGAGTGCAGATGAAAGGAGTGAGCTATGCCTACCTTTTAGGGCTGAGTAGATGAGGGGATGTCCACACGGGACATCCTATGACAACACTCCACCTGAAGCTCTTCACCACACATTGTTTTTTTTTATTTCATGTAAAAAAAAACAACATTACCAAAAGCAAACAATAAAGCAAAACGACAAACATAGAATAAGACATTAAAACTTACATAAACGTCACAACAGTCCCGCAATACTCTTTTCACCTTTCACTCAGACTAGAAAAAAACATAGACTTCCATTACTTCAGTTATCTTAATAACAACCGAACTCTTTACTAATGTTATATCGTGATTATTATTTTCTCTTTCCGAATTCTTATTTTATCCAGCGTTTCCTTAGAAAGTTTTGCTTACTTTTTAGAGAAAAATTCAACAGTTAAAAAAATTCTGACTATGCAGGTATTGCCCATCAACTGATAATATATATAATATATATATAATATATATCTCCCCAAGATTTATCATAGCATAAAATCCACTGCATCCAACTTGAGATGTCCAAATAATATATAGTACTATAGTCTACTGAAAAAGAACTGCACCTATAAGTCAAATTTTACCATTCCTTAAAAAGACTGGGTGAGACCCCGGGGAGAGGACAAGACATGGAATCTCTGATCATGCTCCCCTTCCAAACATTTTTATGTGTAACATTATATGTTCATGGAGTAATTATTGAATTTAATTAATTAAACCTGTCCTAATTTCAACAATGTTATTGCTTATTAAAATGTGAAATATAACATAGATGAATGTGTAAATGAAAATACAAACACTAAATAAACAAAATTTTTTATTCATTTACTATGTCGAGTGGGGGGGCACTTCACATGTTAGACGTAAAGGGGGCTTCCAGGGTAAAGGTTTGAGTGCCACTGATGTAAAAAGACACAAAAGGCAATGTAAACATTTTGCTTTCCACCATAGCTATTAGGGGCTTTCCCACCCTTAATTTGCCCGTACCTGTCATTGAAACCAAAAAAACCTATTTTGTCGTGTTTAGTAACTAGTTGCACAGCTCTGTTGCCTGACGTGTCTTTTTGAAATTTCAGTTATGTACCCAGTAGTACATTGCACATTTTTTTCTTTTGTGATTATCACAAGTCCAAATGTACGAATTTGCACTTCAAATTGCATCTATGTTGGGTCCAGGCTTAATTCAAGTAAAGGAGGGGGGATAGTGGGATTTATTTATTGTATGCATGGATTTTAGTTGATTTTTGATGTAACCACCTTGTCTTATTGGAGGGCAGGGTAGAAATAAAATTATTTTTTATCTTATTATATTATTATTAATAATAATCTGATTTAAAAAACAAAATCTCTGACAGGCTGAATTCTCACATGGCCTCTTAGAAACCAGTGTGCACCAGGCTTTACTTTTGCAGTCAACCAATGCTGGTTTTAACTCTGCTTCTGTTGCTCTGCCTTAAGAACAAGACAAAACAACCAGTAGATGGTAATTTTTCCCATGGCCAATAAAGCCACTTTAAAGACCAAGTGTTAAAGATAACAGAGTCGTTTGCCTACATGCAACGGAGAGATGATGTTTGACGTTGAAGGAGATGGAAATGGCTGAATGGGGGCATGTGCCGAACTTCAAATGCTACTTTTAAAAAATAATTCATTCAGTTCTCATTGCTTTAGATATTTAAAGATGATGGGAGTTGCAGTGAAAGACATCTGTTAGACCACAGTTTCCCCACCTCTGCTTTAATGAATGCTATCCTCTAGCCTTCTTTTTAAGAAGTGGCTAGAGTCTCAAAATATGAAGGGGTTGTGTCCTTTCTGGTCTACCTGTAGTCTGATTCAGTGTTGTATTCAAGTCTTTTACTCCAAATCTCAACCAAAGTCTCAAGTTGAATCTCCAATCCAGGAGCCAGATGGGAAACAGCAAGCACATTAAACAATGGGCTTTAGACAGGGGTTGGGCTTGTTGGCCACTGCCCCTATTTGCAATCAGACGACCCTTCCAAAGCTTTTGAAAGCTTTAGAAGGATCTTTGCTGCCCGCCTAATCTAATGCATTTGCTATTCCCTTCACACTCCACGCTCTGAGGGCGTCTTGCTGATGCTAAGTAAATGATGCAAGCAAGTTACGAATCACATCAGGCATCATTTATTGTGAATTGGACTCAGAAGTGGACTTGAGTCCAACTTGAGTCCGAGTCAAGTGACTCACTCTACATACTGGTCCGAGTACTGCACACCTGGGTGGCGCTATATCCTTTTCATCCCCATTTCATCCTCATTTTCTCTGGACCTTCACATCTTTAGTATTACCTTCTCTGAGATTGTGTTGTTGTATACCACTGCAAATTGATAGTCCATGTTCAGTTCTTCATCCACTGGGCAAACACACATAATATGGATCTTTCAGCTTTGCTGTGGAGCTGTGTGATATGGACTGATAATCTCTCCTTCTGGATGGCAGCACTAAGAGGATCTGTTAGAATTTAGGGTATAACAGCTGGATAAATTTTCTAGGTTTTCAAACTTATGATTCACTGACAGAAGTGTACAGATCCTGTTAATGATACTAAATTTGGTCAGCCTCTAGTTAGTGAGGAACACATCCGACACGATAGGTGGATCCTATCAAGAGAAATTGCTTTATTCTTCCCTGATGGCTGTCTGCTGCCTGGGCTGTCCACTTAAGCATTGTCCAAAACGAGGGTGCTGAACTGCTTACAGTTTGGCAAGTGTTGATTTAATATGAAGGATGAATAAGAATACCCCAAACTCCTTCATTGATTCCGATTGGAATTATTTCATTTGATTGTTTTCGTAGTTGCTGTGGTTAGTTTGTACAACTGCCTGAGCTGGCACAGTTTATGTGAAAAGTGATGCAGTGCTTTCAAGGGGCCCAGGATGACTTCATGCCATGTGGTATCTTCAAGGAAATTTAGAGTAATGACCATAATTGAAATTGTAATGCATTACATCCCACACTTGTGAAGAGATTGGACAAAGTGTCTGGATTACTTTCCATCTGAGATCTGTCTTCCCGGAGCACCAGCTCTTAGACCAAACTTCATGCACCCTCTTGCCTTCTTTTCCCTTTGGGATGGATAATGAATTTGTTGTTTTTAAACCCATTTGGTCAGTTTGACCCTGGCATCCTGTAGGTGAGGCAATCTCATGACTCCTGTCCTGCACTGTTCTGCTTAGGTCTGTAAATTCATACCCAAACCTTGTTAATAGAATCCATCAATCTAGCCTTCCTTCTTTCTACTTCCCCCACCTTTCCTAGCATTATTGTTTTTTTCAGTGAGCCGTGCCTTCTCATGATGTGGCCAAAATACAACAGCCTCAATTTAGTCATTTGGTTCCAGGGAGATTTTGGCTTGATCTGTTCTAGAACCCAACTGTTTGTCTTTTTGTCTGTCCATGAGTAAACTGAAGCCAATCCATCACTCAGGCCTGTTACAGACTGCCAAAATAAAGCTGCTGGGTCTCTTTGGAGATATGCTATTTAAATGATGCAAGGGTCCTAAGAATCCGGACGCTGCACCAAAGCTGCACTCCAGTGCTTAGGAATGGTAGTGGCTTTGGTGTGTGACCTCGAGACTCTTAGGACCCATGCATCCTTAAATAGCATACCTCACAAGAGACCCGAAGCAGTTTTTTTTTGGCAGTGTAATAGGCCATAGTATTCTTTTCATCCAGCTGAACATGCCCAGCTCCATCAACCTTCCCATATGTTTTGTTCTTTGAACACACCAACTTGTCTATATCCTTCTTAAAACAAGGAGCCCAGAACTGAACACATATTCCAGATGGGATTATTCCTTCCCTTGATTGGAACTATGGATTCTATACACAAGTTTAGCCAGGATACCATTTGCCAGTGATTTAGACTTGAGTCGACTGACTTGATACAAGTCACTTCAAGATTCAACTGGATTCACTCTGTAATAAATTATGCAGACTCGGACTATAAATTACTTTTGGAACTACTGGAGTATCTGTGGGCTCTGGGATTATGGTAAAAGTTTTAATATATTTTTCAGTTTTCCATTTCGCCGGGGTAGAGGTAAGCTGACGTGGGACTTCACAATAACTTCTGCAAACTGAAGCAAATCAATTACAGATTTACCCATCAATAGTGATCTGAAAAGTAAGAAACACAGTGCTACGGGGAAAAATATCCCCATTTTTTAAGGTAACAAGCATAAATCTTACACAGAGGAGTGCATTTTTCCACAGCATCTGTTCTGTTTGTCTTTCTCAATCCTGTTGAAAAAACATTGGCTGGATCTGGTGACCAGCCTGGCGCTGTGTTTTCCTGCAGAATGAGTCCAGGAAAACAATTTAATTACTTACTGAACATTCAAAATCTGAGAGTGAAAATTTCATTAGGGTCTAGGCTGTGTTGTTGGTGGTTGTCAGCCAGCCGTAAACAGTATTTTGGGCATAGAAGTCTTTGGAATTGCTGTTTCATTTACTAACTGAAATTACCAGCTTCTTTTCAACTCCCTTAATTATGTTGTGTTACCGCTGCCTCTCTTCCTTTCCCCCATTCCTTTTGGAAAGAAGTGTTGTTAACTAAGGATGCATGAGCCTATCTTAGTGAATAGAGAGTGGATAGATTTATATCCAACTGCGGACCATGATTACTGAGGACCACCTCACTCAGCCCTTCCTAACCTTGGATTATTTTTTATCAAGATTTAAGCCCCACCCCGCGAATTAAAAAAAACAACTATAAATTCCAAAAAGCAAACCTTGGTTTTCGCCATTTTAATACGGACACCATTTTACTTTGCCATTGTTTAATGGCTTGAGCATCCATGATTTGGCATCTGTGGGGGACCCTGAAAAACACAGTGGATCCAAGGGCCCACTGTTAGTAAGGAAATGGTGACTTTTTCATTTGAACAAATTTGAGCAAGGGGAACCGATAAATGATATATGGTGTGAAGCAATGAACAAGAAATGTCAACCTCATTCCCACATACAAATTCAGTGGGGTCATCCATAAACCTGGGATCAAGACAAAGTCTTCACCCAGCACACAGTGAAACTACAGAATTCACTGCCACAAGATATAATGATTCCTTGGACAACGTAAGAGGCATAACAACATGAAGGATGAGGCAGTATCAATATTAATATTGTGTGGGCTATATGCTCTCTTCAGGACCAATGATCTGGTTGCTGGTGAAACATAAATGGAAAGACGCTGTTTGTGTTAGTCTTGCTTGTGGGGTTCCTGAAGCATCTATCTGGCAATAGTGGGGACCAAATGCTTGGCAGAGCCTTTCCGTCTGATCCAGCACAGCTCTGTATCTTTTTATGCGGCCAGACAAGATGCACGTAGCACTGTTGTCATGTACGGCTAAGCTCAGCCGGCCCAGAAAACTAAATTGTTCCACAGCATAACGATGTATCAGGACTGAAGCCAGCATTTGTCAGTTAGCCAGTTATTAAAAGCACGCTGCCCCTACTTTGTCTTCCAGCAATACATCTTCTCTAGGACTCCAACTCCTTCCTTTTGTAGCAAGCTTCCCACCAAACAGGTTGTAATTTCCCGGGGAATTTAATTATTCTTTCCGGGATTTGACTGAACCTTACGGTAATTGGGGAATTCCAGGTATTTTGGATTTTGGTAAAATTCCAGGGAATATCTTGACAGCTGTTGGCAACACTGTTCACAGCAATTGTCCTCCTCACTATGCTCATTCGCCAGCTCCAAGCATTATCCATCATCACCAATTGTACTGTACATCCCATCATCCAGTATTATAAGCAATTCAGAACTTGGCTAGCACGCATGACAAGTGATGAGAATATATTATCAGTGCGTATCTCTAAAAAACCAAACCCTAGAATGATTGGTTGGAAAACGAGAACACTCGTGCCTGAGAAAACTATTACATTTACCCTTCATTCTTTCCTGAGAGTGTCCATCCCTGAAGCGCTATTATCTGGTTCTGGCTTGTGTGTGCATTTGTGGGGTGGACAATTACAGGTATGACAAAACATACTATCTGTTTATTCTCCGCGTGGAAGCGCTTCACCTTCAGGCGGCAATTTCAGCAGGGAATAGCATATAAGCACCATTTTCTCCAGGTTTTATTTTTTCAAAGTGGGGGTTACCAAAGCTATCCTTCACGTTCTCGCTTCTGTCACCAGAAAACTGACAAGTTTTTTCTTTATTCTATTCTGCAATGTGACTTTTGATAAATAACAGGCGGTGGCAGCAACAACAAACAATCTCTGGTATGGTATGGTAGTAATTTAATAATAAAAAATAAACAGAAGCACAAGTAATCAAGCAGATTCCATCTATGTCTGCTTCTGTCCTTCCGTGACCTGGCACAATGTTCCCTAAGTTCTACGTGCGAAAATTAGGCTACATTGTCAGCTTAGCCATCAAATGTGAAATGAAAAGTTAAAGAGAGATCGGTTGGATCCAGTAGCATGGGGCGCGCGTGTCCGGAGCGATTAAAACCGAGGGGCATGTGCCGAAGCATGGGACGGCACCGGTTGCCCCCTATGTTTAGAATAGATGAGCTCTACACAAACACAAACAACCAAATTACAGTATAAGGAGGACGGCAAAACCAACGAGACGCCTAAGCTTGAAAGACAACCACGACCCCCCAGGGACGAGAGGCCATACACACCACAAGCAGACAACTTAACCAGAAGGGACATGGTGCCCACAGAGCACGTGGGGAACCTCTATGGTAGGCGTGCTCTCAACCACCCTTATTCATAACAACTTGGTGATGGGCAGGTTTGGTGAAAGGGAACTGAGTACCTGAAAGCGTTAAGCTTGGGTCCCTGACTCAGTTCTAGCCGCCAGCACCTGTACCCAACCAGAATAACGCCCGCTGCTCCTCCTTTGCCTGCCCCGCTCAAAAATTCCCATTTGTGCAGATAAGAAGGAAGCCGATAACCACCACTTGTAGCTTTGCGACAATCTTTGGGCACATTGGCCCCACGTAGATTATGCTCTCCCAACGCTGATTCAACTCTACCCCAGGACATAATCTATTCATTGTATCTTCATCCGATTATTTATTTATATTATTATCTATTTACCCCGCCCTTCAGCCCAAAGGCTTCCAGAGCAGCGGTAAGGTGGTCCATAATCTAAACAAAACCTAGCCTATCCTCTGAAGAAAATTACACTGACTGCCTTGCTCAACATGAAAATGAGGACCTGATCAAATAGTCCCAGGAATTGAGGCGCTAAAGGTTTTCTTGTCAAACATCTACTAATTTAATTCCTAACCACGTTAATAATGAGAGTCCCATTCAAAACAGAGAGAGAAAGCGGGACGATATGCACACATCAGAACGAGCATGGAATCTTATTGTTTGGAGTCCTTTTGGAATCCCCAACCCATATTAGAAAACTATAAAAAATTAGCCCTCACCCCGTTCTGATCTCACCATAGTGAAGGTTTGCACAAGGCATCTTGCCTGCTCAGTTCTTTTCAAGTGTCTGTGTGATGGGCAACACTGGCAACCCCTGATCTCAACCCAGGTATTTATCATCCATAAGCATATAAATAAAAATGTTCAGATCAGACTTCACTGTGATGCAGTTGAACATGTGTAAACAACATCCACAGCAGTTGTAGAATTTCCAATTTGGCATGGCACTTTCAAGACATGCTGAGCCAGTGTGCTTGTCTTTTATTTTAAGTCCAAAGGGTTTAGTTATGGGTTGAAGATCCAGGATGTGCGCATGCAGAAACTCCAGATTGCCCTCGTCGGTACCTGTCTTGGTTACATCCGTTTGGCCTGCGTAACCACCACACTCTTTGGGTGCCTTTAAGATTTGAGAAAACTGCATGGTCCAACGGGCCTGCAGCCAGGCTGTAGTGGGTAGGTTACAGCAACCACACAGCTCCACGTCTGCAGTTTGTTCTGGACACAATCCAAAAGGGCTGGTTATGCCTATGGAACCCTCTATGCTCAGGTCTGGCATTTGGCAGAGTTTCTCCCCTCTGAGCCGGCCGGGCCCTGACCATCCTTGAGGGCCTTCGCCATCCACCGCATCACCAGCACGGTTGATGCGGACACGGAGAGGGCTTTTAGTGGCAGCTCTGGATGGGACTCCCTGCCTAGGGCCCGATGCCCCTTCCTTTCCTTCCGCTGGCGGTTAAAACTTAGCATTGAAAGAATGTGTCGAAACCACAACTCCACGTATCTCCAGCAGCATTTATCAGTGGGCTTAGGAACCCATCATACCCCCAAGTAAGAGTTATGTGCTCTGCTTTCCTGTTGAAACCGTTTTAAAAACAAATATGTAAAGGTCGTCCATCTCTTATCCTTGCCTCCAGGAAATGGCGTGGTCTCTGTCTGCCCCAGTGAACATTACTTCCAAGATATCTGGCACCTACCCAATTTCACATTCTGGATGGAGGTTCATGGGCTGCCGAGTCCAGTTCAGTTTGACCCTTGTGACATGGCTATGAAGCTTCCGAACAATCCTGCTCTTGCTTCGTCTCTCAGTGGTCCAGCTTTGGTAAGGGTATCCGACTAGTGGTGGACGGACTTCGTTACACCATATTTTCATGCGTATGGAAGTATTGTTACTATGCTTGGTAAAACTGCTACAACGTTTATCACACGGAGATTGGGAAGTTTTTCCTGTGAACTCTGGAAAAAATTGCACAAGACGTGACCGATTTACATAATGTTGCCACAAAACCCGCCTTAAAGCGTGGTCACCAAAGAATATAATGCACATCTTTTTAATTTCAGGGATGGATTTTCAGGGCAAGTTTGTGCCATTTTCCAATACACTTTATTTGCGGAAATTGCATTGTGATATCATAACGCATTTATTCGCCATTTCCACTCATTGCAAGAGCTTCAATGCACTTTAATCTCTCTTTAATGTCGAAACAGCCCCAGTCGCGATAAACTCCATTACCTGTATTCCTCTCATGTAAATATTCTTTAGCAAAGGTTTGGCCTACAGCCATTGTTCTAAGATTAATGCTAATCAAATCTTCATAAACTCTTTTTAAAAACGGAAAAAAATCTTGTATATACTGGCTGCAACAATCGTTTATTTGTAAAGAAAAAGACATCCTGCATTTGAAACCAGTTTCATGTCCGCACCATAACAGACCACCCCCCCCCCCAAAGAAGAGCTTTGGGTCAAGTGGAATTCTTTGGGAACCCAGCAAATGATTTGTGGTTTTTTCCTGGAATTACCAGTGGACATGGGTCAGGATGATCTTGAGGAGTTATGGCAGGAGCATCTTGAGGCAAAATAAACACAGAGGAGAGAGGAGATGTCTAATGTTAATGAATTATACCACCACACTTCTTCAATTAACGGACTGTTGTGTGCCTGTGAACACAAACTGTTGGCTTCACGAATTTAATCAGCTGGCTCTCCGCTTATTTTCTTGACCTTAGGGGCAAATTCTCAGCAATCTTTGATTCTGCCAGTTTCTACTTTTGCTTTCCAATCCACGTACGATTATCAATATCGCCTGCTTCTATCAATATAGCCTGTGATCAATCTCTCTGGGGGGGGGGGGGGGGGGGGGGGGTGACTCCAGGGCACAATCTTTCACTTTTTCCTGTTCTCTTGTAGTGGGATGTTGGATCCTTGGTCTATGGTCTTACCGTAAATAATACTAATAATAATAATAAGCATAATAATAATATAATACAACTTAAAATCCACCCTAGCTAATGTTCCTAATGGGGTATGGGTATAATGTCTAGAATCTGGATTTAATCTGCGTCAGTATGCGTCGCCCTATAATATGAGTCTCAGCTAATGCCCCCACCCCCCAACTCTTGACATTCTCCACTGTACTCACCGTTTTGCGGGAAGAAAAGGACACTAAGGCCAAACAGACACGCCAAAACTAAAAGCGCTTTGGGTCTCTTTGGAATTAGCTGTTACATGACACATGCATCTTAAGAGTTCCAGAATCTGCACCAAGCTGTGCTCAGTCCTTAGGGCCGGCGGTGCTTTGGTGTGCAGCTTCGGTCCTCTTCGGAGCATGAACAGCATACCTTCCCAAAGGACCTGAAGCAGCTTTATTTTGGCGTCTGTTCGGGCCTAAAACGGAAATTTATCACTCACGTTAAGGTTGAATAAACGGGGGGAGGGGGAAAGGGGAAGGATATGTCAGCCTCTTTAATTGATTCTATTTTCGACCTGAGCTTTTTTGGATGTCAATCCGCTTCCGCGTCATGTATCATGGGGAAGAGAGGAGAGATCAGCTGTCTTGAGGCAGTGGGAGTGTTTGTGAGCCTAGTCCATTCTTCCTTCCCTATCATTCAGTGAAGGGTGGAACCCCATTGTACCCCTTTGTTTTGCACAGTCTTCACCCCGCCTCCTTTTTGCCCTCAGTGATTTGGTGGCTCAGTTCTGCAGAGGCGCTTTTCAAAGATTCTCGGAACATGGATCTTGGCCACGTTCCAAACAGTTTCATCCTCCACCCCCATTTCATTCCGTCCTCTTTCCTTTTTTTTTTTTTCAATTCTTTCCTTTATTCTGCTGAACATAGCACTGGTCCATCCAGTCTCTGTTCAACTTATGGAATCATGAAATATTTCTGGCGGGATCAACGATGAATTGAGTTGTGGGCATAGCTTTGTCCTTTATTCCTGGAGCGACCAGCAAGAAAACCTCATAGAGGGTCACCTTATGGTTGCCGTAAGATGTAAATTATTGACGGCACACAACCATACTAAAAAAAAAGTTTTGTTGATATCTTTAACTGCATAACATGCCTAATTTGTTTCTTTTGTCAGTTTTTCTATTTATGATTTTTTAGATGTACACTATTGGAAGGTTATAATGTTGCTTTGATGATGGCCTGTAAAGTGCCATGAAAAAATGATGGTGTTAATACATAAGCAACTAAATAGAATAACAAAACAACAACGCATTGCCACACCACACACAAAGTTAAGGAATAAAAGCAGCTTTTTTTTTTGAATGTTTTAGTTAGTATATTAGATTTGATACCACATATATGCACCCCCTTCATCCCAAAGACAGAGTGATGCACCAAAGCCAGTAACGTAAGACTCCTGTTGATAAAGTGAACTTAATCTACTCTCAACACCTCGACACGCCCTCCAACTTTCCGATACACTGCTCCCTTTTCAATTTATTCAGATGCAAAGCTGGACTTCCAACTTGGCACCCCACCATCTCTAAATCCTGTCTTTATACTACATTTCCTGGATCGTACAAAGTTGGAACTCAAATTACAGTTCAGTGTTTTGATTTTTCCCACTGACAAGAATGCTATGTTCTGGATGGAGGATTGTCATGGTGAGCAGAATATTGGCCAGTCCGTATTTTACTCCTGAAAAAAACTCCCGCAACATGCTTGTCCTTATACCATGGGTTTTATTCCTTCCCCCATGGTATTAAAAGATGCTTATAAGGGCACTCTGATAGAAAATTGGCAGGAAGGAAAGTTTTAAGAAACCCAACACATGCTAGCTGATAACACAACATAGATGTGCTGTTCCATTATGAAACTGGCAATCCAGATATGCCGTAAAGAATGAAATAATCATGGAGAGCGCAATGGAACAAAATTGCTTTTATTATGTGTACTTTGCTTTGAACTTATCCGCTTTAGAAACAGTGGAGCCCTTTCAGATTTCAGGAATCAAGTCCAGGTTTTCATGTTGTTGCGCTGCAGAGGTGTCACTTTTAGCTATAATCCATGACTGAATGGCCAAACAATAAGCTTGCAATTTTGCTGTGGTTATTTTTATTTATTGCATAATAAGAGAGCCCATAGCAGTATCAGGCTTCTAGTACTGGATTGTCATTTGAGCGATCCACGGTTCTAATCTCATTAAGCCATGAAGTTTCTGACATGGGGCAATCACACTTTCTTCAGCCTATGTTCTGCACACAGGGTTGTTGAGAATGAGCTAAAGGTGCGGGTGGAAAAGACCTATGTACATCACTAGTTGAGCTCACCTGAAGGAGAGCAGGATGTCAAATGTAGTAAATAAATAGAGAGGCAGTGATAGGCACACTTGATGAAGAACATTCTTTTGTAAACAGGTATATCCATACAGGTATACCTATCTCGGCCTAAGGTTTTGTATGTCTTCATGTTGATGTAGAGGTGACAATCCAGGACGGGACCATAGATTATTAGCAAAGGACAGGTTCCAGGTTCGTACCCAGTCTTTCATAATCAGAGGCTGGGACAGACCCTTGACCCAGATCTCAGAGAGCTTCCTTCAACAATGCAGATATTGTTAGCTGGAAGTAGAGTTGCCATACCTGCCTGCCGGCAGGACAGTCCTGGTTTTGCGGGAAACCAGCATGGTTGGTTCCGCCAATTCAGGGGCTTGGGCCCCAGATGTTGCCTTCGCTGTGGGTCTGGGCGGTGCTCTTCTCCTCCGTGCGTTCCAGCCAGCAAGCCACTCCACCTCATTCTCCCCCACCTCCTTAATGTTCTGCCTGGCAAGGCAAACCCACTACCTCCTCCTCCTCCACGCAGCACGTCGCCCACAGCACTTCCCCGGGGCTTGTAGTCCGGCTGTATTGTAGTCGGCCCCAGCTCGCGCTTGTTTTTTTTTTTTTTTTTACCTGCTCTGCGCTATCGGGCGCGCGGGGGCCCTGTAGGTTGTGACCGGGAAACATTCAAGGCAGTGTCTTTTGAGTGACGTGACACGAGAACCGAAAGGTAACGAGGCAGACGGAACTGGGAGGGTGGGGCACAAGACGACTAGCACAAACCAGCAGACGGGCGGAGAAAATGGTATGCCGCACTCAGTAGCAATTTCCAAAAAGTTTTTATAGCAAAAACACATTTCATTGTTTACTAGCCTTAGATTAATGGTTATTTAGTACACACATGATTTACCAAAGCAGTTAATTGGCTATTGTCTAAACAACAAATAATTGTTGCGTTCACTGTCCCGCAAAGGTCACAATTTTCTTCTTGGCTCTACATTTGCTTGAGTTCTGGAATGCAAAGAGATACTTAGCTAGGGCTGTCATGTTCTCTAAAGCTGGCTGAGACACAGGCGGCCATTGTATTCTTTCAGAGCTCTTATAGAGAAAGGAGGGGTAGGGGGGTGATTGTTGTATATGGTCCACACACAGGAAACAAAAAGGTAGGTCATCATAGCCCAACTGCCCTTTACTCTGTAGTTAATTCTTATCGAGTCTAACTGTAACCACTGATTCTTTTTGCAAAGCCATGTCAACAGAAGCAGCAAGCAGGGAAAGCCATAAGTTCAGCCATATTTATGTCCCTCTCATGGGCAAGCGCTCGTCCCTTCAGGTTTCTGGCCCCAATGGCCGAAGGGTGGGTTGGCAGGGCTGTTTCCGCCCAGCTGCCATTCGGCCAGCCTCAACGAGGGAGGTGGAGCCTCGGAGGAGGAGGAGGAAGGAAGAGTAGTGAGACTCTGGGCCGCCAGGGGGCGGGGAAAGTGCCCTTCTTGGCGCATGGCGCCAAGGGGGGGGGGAAAAGTAAGAGGACGAAGAGGAGGTGGGAGAGGGGGGGAAGAAGATAATAAGAGGAGACGAGGCCGGAGGAGGCCTGGTGGCTCATTTCCAAGGTTTTTTCCCAAAGTGTCTTTTTTTCTGTATTTTTGGTGCTTTAATGCTAACAGTCTGCCTTGTTTTAACAACTGCTAGCCATGTTAAGTAAACGCCATTTGAAAGCCCCAGTGTGCTGTTGTGTGTGTTTTGGCAATGGCAGGGGGTTGGTTTGGCCAGAAAGGGAGAAAGTACATTTCTGCCATTCTGTCTAGGAAATTAAGCCAAATGTCCTCATTTTGATCATGCCTAAGAAAATGCATTTATATTAAACATTTTTTAAAAATCATCCAAATTTCTCCACGTGTCCCCGTTTTTATAAGAAGGGACGGGGAGGACCGCTGCCTCCTCCTTCTCCCTTCCTTCCCGTGGGTGCAGCCACCCGTAGGGAGGAAGGGACGGGAGGGCCGACTCTTCCTCTTCTCCCCAGTTCTGCCAGGCAACCATGGGGAGAAGGGGATGGGACTACAAGCCCCAGCGGGCTTTGCGGTCAGAAGTCCCGCCCCCTTTCCCTTGGCAGCCTCCCTAATTGGTTGGGAGGCTGGGAAGGTTTGGGACTTCCGGCTACAAAGCCCACTGGTGATTGTAGGCGGCTGAAAGTCCCGCCCCTTCCTGGCCTCCCAACTGATCAGGGAGGCCGCAGGCGGGACTTTCGTCCCCAATGGGGGTCGCGGCCCAACTAAGGTTGGGAACTGCTGTTTTAGTTGGTTGTGTTCTCCATTTTTTGAATGCCCTACAGTTTGTCCTACATTTTGTCGTACATCATGTCCTACATTTTGGGGGGGTACTGGGGGGGCACCAAAATATTTCTCACCTAGGGTGGCCAAATATCTAGAGCCGTCCCTGAAAAGCGTCCATTGCTGCAGCAGCGGCTTTTCAGGGTTTCTTTGGCACAGTCAAAGCAACAGTGTGACGTCACCTACCATTTGGTCAGAAATAGATCTCCTCCCCAAAATTAGGACGAACGTCCTGACGTTAAGAGTCTCCTTCTTTGGAGGTCTTTAAATAGAGGCTGGATAACCATCTGTCGGTAGTGCTTTGATTGTGTATTTCTGCATAGCAGGATGTTGGACTGATTGCTCTTTTCATTTATTTCAGCTCTATGATTCTAATAGTATTGTTACCTGAAAACAGATAGTTAGTGTTGCTGATGAGCTTTGAGCTGTTTCAGTTTTGCTGGAGCAGTTTAAACTACCACTATCAGCTAAATGGCAATATTTACAACTGAAACATTTTGTTACAATCCAGATTTGGCCCTGCAGTTTTAAGTGCATCTGAGGTTCCCTTAATATTAGAGACATTAATTGATGCCAGCCTAGTTTTCAAACCAACAATTGATATAAGTGCATTTCTGTATTCTATAAATAAATATGATGTGAGGTTTACAACAAGAATGCAAAAGGGCATCGGAATATCCAATTCTGAGTAATCAATGGCTGTTGGTTACAACTAGTGTGGCTATAGATCTCTTACTATATCTTATACAACAGAAATTGCTGTTTTGGCTATATTGATCTCTACAACATCTATTCAAAAAGAGCTTTCTAAATCAGCAAATGGTTGGAGATTACTACAGTTGGCCCTTCTTATACATGGATTTTTTATACACGGATTCAAGCATACACGGTTTGAAAATGTTCAAAAAAAGTATAAATTTCAACTATCAAACCTTGATTTTCCATTTTTTATAAGGGACACCATTTTGTTTTGTCATTATATTGAATGGGACTTGAGCATCCAGGGATTTTGTTATACACGGGGGATCTTGGAACCAAACGCCAGCAGATAACAAGGATCCACTGTATTGTTAATGTTTCCTTAATGTATATATTTTGGAGTTGTCCCATAGAAGAGACATTGTGAGAGGAAGTAATCATATAAGTAAATTAGTTTTTGGAAATTTCTTTAATATTCAGGAATGTCCTTTTAAAAAATATTTACCTATTTCTTAGAAATGGCCAACAAAAATTGGTTTTTGTGTGTGTTATTTTGACTGCCAAAAGATTAACACTTCATAACTGGAAAGATAATTTTTCTCAGCCTGTGACCTAATGGGCAGAAGATCTAATGGTTCTTGCAACATGTGAAAGAATGATGTATAGACAAAATTTATGAATAGACTTATATTTGGACATTTGGTCAACTTTAATAGAAACTTGCAATCAAAGTTATTTCCTCCCTTTCATATTTTTATTTTCCTGTTTTTGTTATACTGCAACATTCATGTATGTGACTGAGATCCCTTTTGAATGTAAATAAATTTAAAATTATAACTTTTTTTAAAAAATGACAAAAATGGCATGAATAAAATATGCCCACAGAGTCAACAATGGGATCCTCCATGTCATTCTGTGTAAATCCTATGATCTGCCTTGGAATGCGAATATTTTGGATGATGAATTAAATAATGATAATTAAATAAATGTTGATAATTTGTGTTGGTGGCAATGAATGAAGTCAGTATCAGTAGAAGCAAATGCACTTTCTTTCGACTCCTGCTCTAATTGAACAGCCTGCAATATGATAAAATTCATCATATGTAAATTTTTAAAATTTCCAAAATTCACAGTTATATAATTCTTGTATTAGGCCCAGCTAAACATTACAATGAATTGTGAAGGTTCTCCAATTTCTTCATCAGGCTTTGACAAAATCCGTTTCATAACCACCTGATGGCACCAAAGACCATATCGCATCTTAAATGTTAGTACAAACCTCTGACTTAAAAAATAAATCAGGGAATGTCAAGTTCTTCAGGGCTAGACATTGACATTGAAGAAGTAAGTACATATAAATAAGAAATTATCTTATACTGGTAAATTACTTTTTCCAGCAGCTAAGACATAACACATATAATTAACACATGTTACTAAGACATAACATATATATTGCAAATATAACTTAATCATAACTACACTCTTATAACTGTAACTGTAATAGGTTTTGAAATTAAGGTGATGTATGGCCTCAGATGTGTTTTGTACCAGCAAGTTATATCGTTGTGGTACTGGTGTTTCTTTTTTACGTAATGTAAAGCAATAATTGTAATTACTTTTGTGTAACTAGAGAGTTGTTTTTAAAATCATAACTGTAACTATTTCTGGGTGTTCACTGTTCTTGTTCATCCCAGTTCTGTTCCAAATGGAAATTGGTGTCCTGATCCTGTGAATACTCATAAATTGGTCAGTTGAAGAACTGGAACTACCAGCTACATGAGAAGCAAGTAAAATATGATGAAATGTTACTTTTACCCTGATCGTTGTATTTCCACTGACAGACCAGAAATATTAGAAGTGACTCAAAATGAACAAGAATACATTGCAGAAGTTTATGAACAAAGCTGTGTCAGACTGTGATAAGAAGACATGAAAGATGTAAATGTAGCTACATTTAATGAAGACTATTTTCATCACATTATGATGTTATGATTTTTTTCCATAGGGAGCTGCATTTTCCCCTTAACAGTAAAATTATATGGACAAATAGTCTCCAATGTTTCCCTATGGGCAAGTGCTGTATTACCTTATGTATCCTTATGGGCAAGTAACCTCCAATGTTTCCTTATGGACAAGTATTACCCTATGTATCCTTATGTGCAAGTATCCGCCAATGTTTCTCTATGGCCATGTATTATCCTATGTATCCCTATGGGCAAGTAGTTTCCTATGTAGCCTTATGGGCAAGTCTCCTCCAATGTTTCCCTATGGGCAAACATTCCCCAATGATTCTCTATGGGCAGAATCCTCCAGTGTTTCCCTATGGGCAAATATTCCCCAATGATTCCCTATGGGCAGAATCCTCCAATGTTTCCCTATGGGCAAATATTCCCCAATGTTTCCCTATGGGCAAGCAAGAACTGCCATTTGTTTGAGTTGGTCCTGATGCAGCAGAGCTCTGGGCAGTTTTTCCAGGCAGCCAGGGGGCTTGGCATCTTCCAGCCAATCGGGAAGCTAGTGGGATGGGTCTCTTTGGGGGCTCTGCTGCCTGGGTGGCTCTGAATGCTTGCTGAAGCCTCTCTTTCTCCTTCTTCTCCTTCTTCCAGGATGCGCTCCGGAGTCTTCTTGCTTCTCCATCTGCTGCTGCCTTACCTGCATTCCTCGCCGGCCATCGACCAGAAAGGTAAGGAGAAGCAAGGACCAAGCAAACTGAGCAAGACTAGGTGCAGATCCTTGAGCAGGGATGGATCTCCAAAACGATCAGGCAAGATCAGGGTCACCAGAGGTCCTCCTTCTCTAGGAGATGTCTTCCATTTCAGCCTTCTGTCCAGAAGGAATTCCAGAAGGTCCTCCATTTTGAACAGGGCTAAGGAACATGCATGAACATTCCTATGAATGTTTGGAGCTTTTCCTCTGGCTGTGCCCTCCATTTCACGGCCAGTGTCCTACATTTTATGGTGCCTTGTCCTCCTTTGCTGTGAGGACATCTGGTCACCCTGGAAAGGATGGGCTGCTAAGTGGCATTGGGGTCTCCATCAGGGAGGATTTCTGGTTCACAAACTCCTGAACCACTGTGCTTGTGTGCCTCCCAGTCATTTCCTAAGGCAACCCTATCCTGGGCTTTGCTTGGCAAAATTTCTCCTCTGAGGCTGAGAGAGTGTGACTTGGCTAAGGTCACTCAAGTGGGTTTCTGTGGCCAAGCTGGGATGATTTGAACCCTGGTCTCCAGAGGCGTAGTCCAATACTCAGACCTCTACGCAATGTTGGCTCTCTTTTTGAACAACTGCCACTACTAAAAAGTCCCTTTCCATCAACTGGAATTGATTCCAGGAGCTGATTTTTCTGCAATAGAAACTGGGGTTTGGTTGAGCCTGGTGTGATGCTGCTTTGAAACCCACTGGGTGACCATGTCATGCTCTCTCAGCCTCAGGGGACGGTAATGGCAAACTCCCTCAGAGGAAACCTGCCCAGAAAACTCTGATGGGGTCTGCATAAGTTGGAAAACGCTTGAAGCACACAACAAGAAGAAAGTGCTTTGAGTGAGAGCCAGTGTGGTGTAGTAGCTTGAGCATTGGACTATGACCCTGGAGACCAGGGTTCGAAAGCCCGCTCAGCTATGAGAAACCTCTGGATGACCTTGGGCAAGTCACACTCTCGGTCTCAGAGGATGGCAGCGGCAAACCCCCTCTTTAGAAACATGCCAAGAAAACGTCCAACTCACCATAAGTTGGAAATGACTTAAAGGCACATAGCAAGTGTTTCTAATGTTGGACTTTGATTCTGGAGAACAGATTTCAAATCCAGGCTTGACCATAGAAGCCCACTGGGGGACCTTTGGCATGTCACACACTCTCACCCCCAGAAAATACCATGATAGGGTTGCCTTAGGGGCATCCTGAGTCGAAAACAACTTGAAGCCAAGCAACAACAAAAATCAGTACCTAAGTGTGGTGTAGTGATCTGAGCATTGGACTACAACTCTGGGAGACCAGGGTTCAAATCCCTATTCGGCCATGGAAACCCACTGGGTGACCTTGGACAAGTCACATTCTCTCAGCCTCCAAGGGGGGGCAAGGGCAAACTCTCTCTGAATAAATCTTGCCAAAGTAACCCCGTCACCCTAGAGTCACCAGAAGACAAACAACTTGAAGGGTCACCATTAAATGAATTCAGACATGCCGTTTTTGAATTTATAAAGGCTACATCCCATTTTAAGAGCAGTGTCACACTATGGCTTGAGTGCTGGACTAGGACTCAGTAGAACCAGAGTTTGAATACCCTCATAGCCACTAAGTGATTTTATTTATTTTTATTTTATTTCATTGTAATGCCTCCTTTCTGCCAAAAAGGCACTCAAGGTGACTCACAAGATAAAACTTGGGTGAGTTGCACTTTCTCAGACCTCCTCTGAATAAATTTTACAAAGAAACCCATAGGATAGTGTGGCCATGAGTTGAAGCTGAGTTCAAGGGATGTGACAATGTCTCATTTTAGTCTGATCAAGCCTAGAGGTACTGACATCAATGGGACTTATGTAAGTGGCAAATCATCTCATTCTTTTAAGTGGGTTTATTCTGGCTGTAACATTGGATTTAGCCTTAAGCATGCATCTATTCACATGGGCTACCCTTTTGCCTGTGTTCCCGTTGGTGGATCTTGGAAATCTGGTAGAAAAGAAATCCCAGACAAAGAAAGTAGGTCCTGCAAACCAGAGGTTTCCCCATTTTTATTTTGGAGCGCACACTATTAAAGGAAGTATCTAGTATCTCACTGCATCCCACTTTTGTTGAGCCCTGAAGCTACTTGAAGGGAAAACACTCTTCAGGCATGTATTATAATGGAACCCTATTTTAGATGGATTTTAAAAGAAGTCTGCCATCCTGAGTAGATTTAAGTGAAAGTTAGCTTCCTCCAGATCATTAGGACTTATTTCAGAAGACATACTGTACAGGATGCCCTCTTAAAACCAATGGAAATCAAGTCCTGACCACATCTGTAGATAATTATAGAGGTTTTAATTGTCTGCTCAGCCATTAAGTTCACTGGAGTGACAATAAAATAGCCAGCATCTCTCATCCTAAATCCATAATGGAGTTGTGAGAATAAATTAGGATGGGGAAAGATCTGAGGCCTAAATTAAATTGCTAGTCTCTACAAGAATAGATCCTTTGAAGATATAGGATTTAAACAAGTGCAGATTTACCATTCAGCAATGGATTCAGTGGGTCTGCTTTTGCTGGAACTAACAATTAGTTTTAAGCCACTGTGTAATGCTTTAAATTCCTTGGCAGAAAGGTATCCTTGTAATAAATAAAACACCTCCATGCCCTCCTTTGTTGTTGTGTGCCTTCAAGTTGTTTCTGACTTATGGCAACCCTAAGGTGACCTTATCGTGAGGTTTGCTTGGCAAGAGTTGTTCAGAGGAGGTTTGTTATTGCCTTCCTCTGAGGCAGAGAGAGTGTGACTTGCCCAAGGTCACCCAGTGGATTTCGTGTCCAAGCTGGGAATCAAACCCAGAGTGGTAGTCCAACACCTCCTACTGACCCTACTGTCTGGTTAAAGCACTGACCCCTCTTTTGTTTTCCAAGATCACTTTTTAAAGATCAGTTAGGATGCATTAACATTCTTTGCACAGAGATAAGGAAAGGGGAGTGGAAGAGATGCTCCATCTCATTTATTAAAAGGCCATGCTTCTGGAGTAGCCAGATGGAAAGGAGGTGAGCTATGCACTTACCTTTTTAAGGGCTGAGTAGATGAGGGGATGTCCACAAGTGGAACTCCTATGACAAACTCCACCTGAAGCTCTTCCACACAATTGTTTTTTTTTATTTCATGTAAAAAAAAACAATTACAAAAGAAACATACACATAGCAAACAACGTACATAACATATATGACATAGAGACATTTAAAAACTTACATAAACGATCACAACAGTCCCAGCAATACTCTTTTCACCTTTCACTCAGACTAGAAAAAAACATAGACTTCCATTACTTCAGGTATCTTAATAACAACCGAACTCTTTACTAATGTTATATCGTGATTATTATTTTCTCTTTCCGAATTCTTATTTTATCCAGCGTTTCCTTAGAAAGTTTTGCTTACTTTTTAGAGAAAAATTAAAACAGTTAAAAAAAATTCTGACTATGCAGGTATTGCCCATCAACTGATATATATATATATATATATATATCTCCCCAAGATTTATCATACGCATAAAATCCACTGCATCCAACTTGAGATGTCCAAATAATATATAGTACTAATATGTCTACTGAAAAAGAACTGCACCTATTAAGTCAAATTTTACCATTCCTTAAAAAGACTGGGTGAGACCCCGGGGAGAGGACAAGACATGGAATCTCTGATCCATGCTCCACTTCCCAAACATTTTTATGTGTAACATTTATATGTTCATGGAGTTAATTATTGAATTTAATTAATTAAACCTGTCCTAATTTCAACAATGTTATTGCCTTATAAAATGTGAAAATATTAACATAGATGAATGTGTAAATGAAAATACAAACACTAAATAAACAAAATATTTTTATTCATTTACTATGTCGAGTGGGGGGCACTTCCACATGTTAGACGTAAAGGGGGCTTCCAAGGGTAAAAGGTTTGAGTGCCACTGATGTAAAAGAAGACAAAAGGCAAAATGTAATAACATTTTGCTTTTCCACCATAGCTATTAGGGGCTTTCCCCACCCTTGAAATTTGCCCGTACCTTGTCCATTGAAACAAAAAAAAACCTATTTTGTCAGTGTTTAGTAAATAGTTGCACAGCTCTGTTGCCTGACGTGTCTTTTTGAAAATTTCAGTTATGTACACAGTAGTACATATGCACATTTTTTTCTTTTGTGGAATATATCACAAGTCCAGAAATGTACAGATTTGCAACTTCAAATTGCATCTATGTTGGGTCCAGGAGCTATAATTCAAGTAAAGGAGGGAGGGGATAGTGGGATTTATTTTATTGTATTGCATGGATTTTATTGATTTTATTGATGTAAACCACCTTGATCTTATTGGAGAGGCAGGGTAGAAATAAATATTATTATTATTATTATTATTATTATTATTATTATTATTATTATTATTAATAATCTGATTTAAAAAAACAAAACACTCTGACAGGCTGAATTCTCACATGTGCCTCCTTAGAAACCAGTGTGCACCAGGCTTTACTTTTGCAGTCAACAAATGCTGGTTTTTAATCTGCTTCTGTTGCTCTGCCTTTAAGAACAAGACAATAAAACAACCAGTAGATGGTAATATTTCTCCCCATGGCCAATAAAGCCACATTTAAAGAACCAAGTGTAAAGATAACAACAGAGTCGTTTGCCCTACATGCAACGAGTAGAGATGAACTGTTTGTAACAGTTGAAGGAGATGGATAATGGACTGAATGGGGGCATGTGCAGAACTTCAAATGCTACTTTTAAAAAATAATTCATTCAGTTTACTCATTGCTTTAGATATTTAAAGATGATGGGAGTTGCAGTGAAAGAACATCTGTAAGACCACAGTTTCCCCACCTCTGCTTTAATGAATGCTATCCTCTGTACCTTCTTTTTAAGAAGTGGCTAAGAGTCTCAAAATATGAAAGAGGGTTGGGTCCTTTCTGGTCTACCTGTAGTCTGATTCAGTGTTGTATTCAAGTCTTTTACTCCAAATCTCAAACCAAGTCTCAAGTTGAATCTCAAATCCAGGAGCCAGATTGGGAGAACAGCAAGCACATTAAACAATGGGCTTTAGACAGGGGTTGAGGCTTGTTTGGCCACCTGCCCCTATTTGCACATCAGACGACCCTTCCAAAGCTTTTGAAAAGCTTTAGAAGGATCCTTCTGCTGCAAGCCCATAATCTAATGCATTTGCTATTCCCTTCACACTCCACGCTCTGAGGGCGAGTCTTGCCTGATGCTCAAAGTAAATGATGCAAGCAAGTTACGAATCACATCAGTGCATCATTTATTGCTGAATTGAGACTCAGAAGTGACTTGAGTCCAACTTGAGTCCGAGTCAAGTGACTCAACTCTACATTACTGGTCTGAGTACTGCACACTGGGTGGCTATATATCCTTTTCATCCCCATTTCATCCTCATTTTCTCTGGACCTTCACATCTTTAGTAATTACTTCTCTGAGATTGTGTTGTATACCACTGCACATTGATAGTCCATGTTCAGTTCTTCATCCACTGGGCAAACACACATAATATGGATCTTTCAGCTTTTGCTGTGGAGCTGTGATGATTATGGAATGATAATCTCTCCTTCTGGATGGCAGCACTAAGAGGATCTGTAGAATTTAGGGATAACAGCTGGATAAATTTTCTAGGTTTCTCAAAACTTATAGATTCACTGACAGAAGTGTACAGATCAGTTAATGATACTAAATTTTGGTCAGCTCTAGTTAGCTGAGGAACACATCCGACACGATAGGTGAGAATCCTATCAAGAGAAATTTGCTTTATTCTTTCCCTGATGGCTGTCTGCTGCCTGGGCTGTCCACTTAAGCATTGTCCAAAACAGAGGGTGCTGAACTGCTTACAGTTTGCAAGTGTTGATTTAATATGAAGAGATGAAAATTAAGAAATACCCCAAACTCCTTCATTGATTCAGATTGGAATTATTTCATTTGATTGTTTTCGTAGTTGCTGTGGTTAGTTTGTACAACCTGCCTGAGCTGGCACAGTTTATGTGAAAAGTGTATGCAGTGCTTTCAAGGGGCCCAGGATGACTTCCATGCCATAGTGGTACTTCTTCAAGGAAATTTAGAAGTAATGACCATAATTGAAATTGTAATGCATTACATCCCACACTTGTGAAGAAGACTGGGACAAAGTGTCTGGATTACTTTCCATCCTGAAGATCTGTCTTCCAGGAGCACCAGCTCTTAGACCCAAACTTCATGCACCCTCTTGCCTTCTTTTCCCTTTGGGAAATGGAATAATGAATTTGTTGTTTTTAACCACCCTTTGGTCAGTTTTGACCCATGGCGATCCTGTAGGTGAGGCATCTCCATGACTCCCTGTCCTGCACTGTTCTGCTTAGGTCTGTAAATTCATACCCAAACCTTGTTAATAGAATCCATCCAATCTAGCCTTCCTCTCTTTCTACTTCCCCCCACCTTTCCTAGCATTATTGTTTTTTTCCAGTGAGCCGTGCCTTCTCATGATGTGGCCAAAATACAACAGCCTCAATTTAGTCATCTTGGCTTCCAGGGAGATTTCTGGCTTGATCTGTTCTAGAACCCATCTGTTTGTCTTTTTGTCTGTCCATGAGTAAACTGAAGCAAATCCATCACTCAGGCCTGTTACAGACTGCCAAAATAAAGCTGCTTCGGGTCTCTTTGGAGATATGCTATTTAAATGATGCATGGGTCCTAAGAATCCGGAAGCTGCACCAAAGCTGCACTCCAGTGCTTAGGAATGGAGTGTGGCTTTGGTGTGACCTCGAGACTCTTAGGACCCATGCATCATTTAAATAGCATACCTCCAAAGAGACCCGAAGCAGCTTTATTTTGGCAGTCTGTAATAGGCCATAGTCTTCTTTTCATCCAGCTGAACATGCCCAGCTCCATCAACCTTTCCTCATATGTTTTGTTCTTTGAACACACTCCAACTTGTCTATATCCTTCTTAAAACAAGGAGCCCAGAACTGAACACAATATTCCAGATGGGATTATTCCTTCCCTTGACTTGGAAACTATGATTCTATTAACACAAGTTTAGCCAGGATACCATTTGCCAGTGATTTAGACTTGAGTCGACTGACTTGGATACAAGTCACTTCAATGATTCAACTTGGATTCAACTCTGTAATAAATTATGCACTGACTCGACTATAAATTACTTTTTGGAACTACATGGAGTATCTGTGTGTCTCTGGGAGTTATGGTAAAAGTTTTAATATATTTTCAAGTTTTCCATTTAGCCAGGGTAGAGGTAAGCTGCACGTGGGACTTCACAATAACTTCTGCAAACTGAAGCAAATCAATTACAGATTTACCCATCAATAGATTGATCTGAAAAAGTAAGAAACACAGTGCCTACGGGAAAAATTATCCCCATTTTTTAAGGTAACAAGCATAATCTTACACCAAGAGGAAGTGCATTTTTCCCACAGCATCTGTTCTGTTTTGTCTTTCTCACATCCTGTTGAAAAAACATATTGGCTGGAATCTGGTGACCAGCCTGGCAGTGTGTTTTCCTGCAGAATGAGTCCAGAAAACAATGTAATTACTTACTGAACATTCAAAATCTGAGATGTGGACAATTTCATTAAAGGAGTCTAGGCTGTGTTGTTGGTGGTGTCAGCAGCAGTAACAGTATTTTGGGCATTAAGAAGTCTTTGGAATTGCTGTTTCATTTACTAACTTGCAAATCTATCACAGCTTCTTTTCAACTCCCTATAATTTATGTTGCTGTTACCGCTGCCTCCTCTTCCTTTCCCCCCATTCCTTTTTGGAAAGAAGTGTTGTTAACTAAGGATGCATGAGCCTATCTTAGTAGAATAGAGAGTGGATAGATTTATATCCAACTGAGGACCATGATATACTGATGGACCACATTACACTCAGCCCTTCCTAACCTTGGATTATTTTTTATCTACAGATTTAAGCATCCACAGCTTGAATTAAAAAAAAACATATAAATTCCAAAAAGCAAACCTTGGTTTTGCCATTTTATATAAAGGACACCATTTTACTTTGCCATTGTATTTAATGGGATCTGAGCATCCATGGATTTTGGCATCTGTGGGGGACCCTGGAACCAAACCACAGTGGATACCAAGGGCCCACTGTATTAGTAAGGAGAATGGTGAGCTTTTTCATTTTGAAAAATTTGAGCAAGGAGGAACACGATAAAAATGATATATGGTGTGAAGAAAATGAACAAGAAATTGATCAACCTCATTCCCCAGCATACTAGAATTCAGTGGGGTCATCCAATAAACCTGGAGACTCAAGACAAAAAGTCCTTCACACAGCACACAGTGAAACTACAGAATTCACTGCCACAAGATATAATGATTCCTTGGACAACGTTAAGGAGGCATTAAACAAATTCATGAAGGATGAGGCAGTATCAATATTAACTACTTGTGGTGATGGCTATATGCTCTCTTCAGGACCAATGAATACTGGTTGCTGGTGAACATAAATGGAAAGACGATGTTGTGATTATGTCTTGCTTGTGGGGTTCCTAGAAGCATCTATCTGGCAATAGTGGGGACCAAATGCTTGAGCAGATGGCCTTTCAGTCTGATCCAGCACAGCTCTGCTTATCTTTTTATGCAGGCCAGACAAGATGCACGTAGCACTGTTGTCATGTACTGGCTAAGCTTCAGCAGGTCCAGAAAACTAAAGTTGTTCACAGCATAACGATGTAATCAGGACTGAAGCAAGCATTTGTCAGTTAGCCAGTTTATTAAAAGCACAGCTTGCCCCTCATTTGTCTTCAAAGCAATACATTCTTCTTCCTAGGACTACACCTCCTTTCCTCTTTGTAGCAAGCGTTCCCACCAAACAGGGTTGCTAATTTCCAGGGGAATTTAATTAATTTCTTTCCGAGGATTTTGACTGAACATTACGGTAAATATTGGGGAATTCCAGGTATTTTGGATTTTGGTAAAACATTCCAGGGAATATCTTTGAAGCTTGTTGGCAACACTGTTCACAGCACATATGTCCTCCCCTCACATATGCTCATTAGCCAGCTCCAAAGCATTATCCATCATCACCAATTGTACTGTACATCCCATCATCCAGTATTATAAAGCATATTCAGAACATATGGCTAGCAAGCATGACAAGATGGATGAGAATATATTATCAGACTGCGTATCTCTAAAAAACAAAACCCTAGAAGTGATTGGGTGGAAAAGAGAACAATAGTGCTTGAGAAATGAATATTACATTTACCCTTCATTCTTATCCTGATGTATGTGTCCATCCCCTGAAGCTGCTATTATTCTGGTTCTGGTTGTGTTGGTGCATTTGTGGGGTTGGACAAATTACAGGTATGACAAAACAAGTACCTATCTGTTTTATTTCTCCAGCAGTGGGAACAGCAGCTTCAACTTCAAGGAGGCAATTTCAGCCAGGGAAATAGCATGATAAGCACCATTTTCTCCAGTGTTTTTATTTTGTTCAAAGCTGGGGGATTACCAAATGCTATCCTTCACTGTTCTCGCTTTCTGTCACCCAGAAAACTGACAAGTTTTTTCTTTATTTCTATTTTGCAATGTGATTTTGAATAATAACAATGGCGGTGGCAGCAACAACAACAATATATGGTTAATGGTAATGGTAGTAATTTTAATAATAAAAAATAAACAGAGAAGCAAAGTAATCCAAGGCAGAATTCCATTATGGTCTGTCTTCTGTCCTTTCCAGTGACACTGGCACAATGTTTCCCTAATTGTTCTACGTGCAAAATTAGGCTACATTTGTCAGCTTAAGCCATAAAATGGTGAAATATGAAAAGTTAAAGAGAGATTCGGTAGGATTTCCAGTAGCTATTGTTGGGAGAGGCTTTGTTGTCCTGTGTAGCGTATTAACACACCTCTGTTGAGGGGATGCATGTGTCATTGTTTTTAATTTGCATTATTTTGGGAAGGCACAGGTTGCTATATGTTTTAGAAGAGATGCAGCTATTACAACATTATTATTAACAACAAATTACTAGTTTTATTTAAGGAAGGATCTGGCAAAACCATATCTGAGTATTCTTTGCCTAAGAAAATTATATGAAATTTATGGAGTGCCACAAGTCGACAGGTGACTTGAGAGCACATACACACACCAAGAGACAACTTTTTATACAGTCTAGGGACTATGTGTGCCCACATGTATGCACGTGTGTGTATACTCTATGTGTAAGGTGCTTGTGTTTCTCTTTTATCTTCACAACATATTCCCCTTTATCTTCATAACAACTCTGTGTTGTTTAGGTTTGTGCAGGTTTGGTTGAAAGGACCTAGAGATTACCAATGATTTTTAAGGCTGATAAGCCATTTGAATTTGTGTCTCCTGAACTCAGTTCTAGTCCGCCAGCACTGTATGCTCCATACCAGAATAACTAGTCTCTCCTGCTGTTTATCCTCATTATCTGCTCTGCTTTTCCTCTGAGTGCTCAAAATTCCATGTTGTGCAGATAAGAAGGAAGCCGATAAACCAGCCACTTGTAGATTTGCAGAAAATCTTTGGGCACTATGTTGGCCAAGTAGATTATGCTTCCCCAAACGCTTGATTAAACTCTAACCCCAGGACATAATCTTATTCATCTGTATCTTCAATCAGTATTATTTATTTATTTATTTATTTATTTATAGTATTTATACCCCGCCCTTCAGCCCTAAAGGCTATCAGAGCAGCGGTATAGGCTGGTCATAATCTAAAACCAATTCCCATAAATAGCCTACTCCCATCTGAAGAAAATTACACTGACCTGCCTTTTGCTAAACATGAAAATGATGGACTGATCAAATAGCTCCAGGAATTGAGAGCAGGCTAAAGGTTCTTTCTTGTCAAAGACAGTCTACGTAATTTAATTCCTAACCACGTTAATAATGAGAGTCCCATCAAACACAGAGAGAGAAAGAGAGGGAGAGATATGCACACATCAGAGAGAGCATGGAAATCTTATTGTTTGGGAGTACCTTTATGGAAATCCCCAACCATCATTAGAAAACTAATAACAAATTAAGCCCCTCACCCCAGTTCTGATCTCACCATAGTGAAGGTTTGCACATAGGCATCTTGCCTGCTCAGTCTCTTTTCAAGTGTTGTGTTGATGGGCAACTTCATGAGCAACCCTGATCTCCAATCCCAGGTATTTATATCCATAAAGCATATTAAATAAAAAATGTTTCAGCATCAGACTTCCACTGTGATGTCAGTTGGAACAGGAGTGATAAACAACATCCAGCAGCAGTTGTAGAATTTCCAAGATTTGAGCATGGAATTTCAAGGACAATGCTGGAGGCAAGAGTGATGTTGTCTTTTATTTTAAGTCCCTAAGGTGTTTAGTTATTGGGTCTGAAGATCCAAGGATATGTGCGCATGCTAGAAACTCCAGATCTGCCCTCAGTGGTACATGTCTTGGTTACATCCTGTTTGGACTGCTGTAACACACACTATTTGGGGCTGCCTTTGAAGAATGTTGAGAAACTGCAACTGGTCCAAAGGGCTGCAGCCAGGCTGTTAAGTAGGGTAGGTAACAGAGACCACACAGCTCCACTGTCTGCCAGTTTGTTTCTGGACACAATTCAAAAGGGCTGGTTATGACCTATGGAACCCTATATGGCTCAGGTCCTGGCTATTTGGCAGACTGTATCTCCCTCTATGAGCCGGCCTGGGCCCTGACATCCTCTGGAGAGGCCCTTCTGTCCATCCCACCGCCATCACAAGCACGGTTGATGAGGACACGAGAGAGGGCCTTTTTAGTGGCAGCCTCTGGACTGTGGAACTCCCTGCCTAGGGAGACCAGAATGGCCCCTTCCTTGTCCTTCCGCTGGCAGGTTAAAACCTTAGAATTTGAAAAAGAATTGTGTAGAACCACAACTCCAAGTATCTCCCAGCCAGCAGTTATACTAGTTGGGCATTCGAGGAACAATCATACCCAAAAGTAAGAGTTATGTGCTATGATTTCCTGTGAAACGGTTTTTTAAAAAAAATAATGCTAAAGGTAGTTCCATCTTCTATCTCCTTGCCTTCCAGGAAATGGCTGTGGCTACTCTGTGCTGACACCTTACAGTGGAACACTTACTTCCAAGAACTATCCTGGCACATACCCAAATTTCACATTCTGTGAATGGAGGATTCATGGGGCTGCCAGAAGTCAGTTCAGTTTGACCTTTGGTGACATGGATATTGAAGCTTCAGAACAATGCAAATCTGGCTTCTTACTGCTTTCGTCTCCATCCAGTGGTTCCAGCTTTGGTAAGGGTATCCTGACTTAGTAGGTGGACGGATTACAGACTTACACCATATTTTCCATGCAGTAATGGAAGTTGATGTGTATTACTATGTTGTGTAAAACTGATACATAAGAGTTTATCACACGAAGAAGATTGGGAGTTTTTCCTGTGAATATCCTGGAAAAAATTGCACAAGTACGTGTAACGATTTCACATGATGTTGCACAAAACCCGCCATTAAAGCGGTCACAAAGAAGCATTAATGCACATCTTTTTAATTTCAGGATTTCAGCGACAGTGCATTTCCAATATCACTTTATTTGCGCAATTGCATGTGATAATCATTCACGCATTTATTCGCCATTTCCACTTCATTTGCAAGATGCTTCAAATGCACTTTAATCTCTCTTTAATGTCGAAATCAGCCCCAGTGCGATAAACTCCATACCTGTATTCCTCTCATGTAAATATCTTTTAGCAAAGTTGGCCTACAGCCCATGTTCTAAAGATTTAATGCTAATAAAATCTTCAAAACTCTTTTTAAAAAAGAAAGAATCTTGGAAATACTGGCTGAAACAATGTTCTTTGTAAAGAAAAATACATCTCTGAATTTGAACACAAGTTCATGTCAGATACCATAACAGACACCCCCCCCCCCCCCCAAAGAAGAGCTTTCTGGGTCAAGTGGAATTCTTTGGGAACCAAGCAAATGATTTGTGTGTTTTTTCCTTGAATTACAGTGGACATGGGTCAGGAAGATCTGAGGAGTTATGGCAGGAGCATCTTGAGGCAAAAATAAACACAGAGGAGATTGTCTAATGTTAATGAATTATAACACACTTCTTCAATCTAAAGAATGTTTTTGCCGTGAACAAACTGTTGGCTTCACAGAATTTAATCAGCTGCTCTCCCGCTTATTTTCTTGACCTTAGGGCAAATTCTCCAGCAATCTTTGATTCTGCAGTTTCCTACTTTTGCTTTCCAATCACTTACGATTATCAATATATCCTGCTTATATCAATATATCCTGTGATCAATTTCTCTCTGGACTCCAGGGCACAATCTTTCAATTTCTCCTGTCTCTGTAGTGGGGCATGTTCTTGGATCATTGTTATATTGTCTTTACCTTAAAATAATAATAATAATAATAATAATAATAATAATAATAATAATAATACAACTTAAAATCCACCCTAGCTAATGTTCCTAATGGGTACTGGGTATAATGTCTAGAATCTGGATTTAATCTGGTCAGTATGGGAGCACTATAATATGAGTCTCAGATAATGCCCCCACCCCCCCCAACTCTTGACATCTCCACTGTACTCACCATTTTGCAGGGAAGAAAAGACACTAAGGGCCCAAACAGACAAGCCAAAATAAAGCTGCTTTGGGTCTCTTTGGAAGTATGCTGTTTAAATGACACATGCATTTTAAGAGTCCAGAAGCTGCACCAAAGCTGTGCTCCAGTCCTTAGGACTGGAGCGTGGCTTTGGTGCAGCTTCCGGCCTCTTAGGATGCATGAACAGCATACCTCCAAAGTGACCTGAAGCAGCTTTATTTTGGCCTGTCTGTTCGGGCCCTAAATAAGGAAAATTATCACTCACGTTTAAGGTTGAATAAAAGGGGAGGGGGAAGCGGGAAAGGAATGTACAGCCTCTTTAAAATTGATTTCTATTTTAGACATGAGCTTTTGTGGATGTCAATCCACTTCCGCAGTCATTGTATCCATGGGGAAGAGAGGGAGGAGATCAGCTTGTCTTGAGGCAGTTTGGGAGTGTTTGTGAGCCTAGTCCTTCTTCCCTTCCCTATCACTTCAGTGAAGGGGGAACCCCATTGTACCCCCTTTTGTTTTGCACAGTCTCACCCCACTCCTTTTGCCCTCCAGTGACTCTTGGTTGGCTCCAGTTCCTGCAGAGGCGCTTTCAAGATTCTCTGGAACATGGATCTTGGCCAACGTCCAAACAGTTTCATCCCTCCACCCCATTTCCTTCCTTCCTTCTTTCCTTTTTTTTTTTTTTCAATTCTTTCCCTTTATTCTGCTGACACATAGCACTGGTCCATCCAGTCTCTTTTCAAATTATGGAAATCATGAAAATAGTTCCTGGCAGGGATAACTGGATGAATTGATGTGGGCATAGCTGTGCTCCTTGTATTTCCTGGAGCGCCAAGAAAACCTCATGAGAGGGTCACCTTATGGTTGCCGTAAGATGGAAATTACTTGAAGGCACACAACACATATTAAAATAAAGTTTTGTATTTTAACTGCATAAACTGCATAATTTGTTTAATTTTGTACAGTTTTATATTTTATGATTTTTAGACTGTACACTATTGGCAGGTTATATGTTGCTTTGATGATGCCTGTAAAGTGCCATGAAAATTTATGGTGTTATATAAATAAGCACTAATATAATAATAACAATAACAACAACGCATGCACACACACACAAAGTTAAGGAAAAGGCAGATTTTTATCCTGTTCTTATTTAGTATATTAGATTGATACACATATATGCACCCCCCCTCCTCCCCAAATACAGTGATGCACAAAGCCAGTAATGACTCCTGTTTATAAAGTGAACTTGAATCTACTCTCAACACATCGACACACTCCTCCAACTTTCCTACACCTGCTCCCTTCAATTTATCAGATGCAAAGCTGTGACTTCCAACTTGGCACCCACCATCTCTAAATCTGATCTTTATACTACATTTCCTGGAATGTACAAAGTTGGAACACAATTACAGTTCAGTGTTTGATTTTTCACCACTGACAGAATGCTATGTTCTGATGGAGATTGTCATGGTGAGCAGAATATCTTGGCCAGTATTTTACTCCTGAAAAACTCCCGAACATGCTGTCCTTATAACCATGGGTTTTATTCCTTCCCCCTCATGGTATTAAAAGATGCTTATAAGGCACTCTGATAGAAAATTGGCAGGAAGGAAAGTTTTAAGAACCCAACCACATGCATATGCAGATAACACACACATAGCTGTGCTAGTTTCCCATTAGAAACTGCAATCCAGATTATTGCGTAAGTAATGAAATAAATCATGGAGAGGCAATGGAACAACATGCCTTTTATTATGTGTACTTTGCTTTGAATTATCAGCTTAGAACAGTGGAGCCATTTCAGATTTCAGTGAATCAAGTCCAGGTTTCATGTTGAGCTGCAGAGGTCCACTTTTAGCTATATCCATGACTGAATGGCAAAAATAAGCCTTGCAATTTTGCTGTGGTTATTTTTTATTTATTGCATAATAAGAGAGCCATAGCAGTATAAGGATTATAGTACTGGACTGTAATTTGAGAGATCCAGGTTCTAATCCTCATTAAGCCATGAAGGTTTCTGAATTGGGGCAATCACACTTTCTCAGCCTATTCTGCCACACAGGGTTGTTGAGAAGCTAAAGTGGGGTGGAAAAGACCTATGTACATCACTAGTTTGAGCTCACCTGAAGAGAGGCAGGATGTAAATGTAGTAAATAAATAGATAGCAGTGATAGGCAACGTTGATGAAGCAAACATTTATTTGTAACAGGTATATCATACAGGTATACCTATCTCGGCATAAGGTTTTGTATGTCTTCATGTTGATGTAGAGGCTGACAATCCAGGAAGGACCATAGATTATTAGCAAAGGACAGGTTCCAGGTTCAGTACCCAGTATTTCAAATCAGAGCTGGGAAAGACCCTTGCCCCAGATCTCAGAGAGCTTCCTTCAATCAATGCAGATATTTGTTAGCTGGAAGTAGGGTTGCCATAACCTGCCTGCAGGCAGGACAGTCCTGGTTTTGGCGGAACCAGCCTGGTCTGGTTCCGCCAATTCAGGGGTTGGGCCCCAGATGTTGCCTTCGCTGTGGGCCGGGCGGTGCTCTTCCTCCTCCGTGCGTTCCCGCAGCAGCCACCCACCTCCTTCTCCCCCACCTCCTTATTTTCTGCATGGCACGCAACCCACCTACCTCCTCCTCCTCCACGCAGCCACGCCGCCCACAGCACTTCCCCGGTGCTGTAGTCGGCCCCAGCTCGCGCTTGTCCTGCTTGCGCATGGGCGCGCGGGGCCATGTAGGTGTTAGGGAAACATTCAAGGAGTGTCCTTGAGTGACGACACGAGAACCCGAAATGTCCATAGGCAATACGCACTTTATTTTGGCCAAGACGACAGCACACCAGCAGATGGTGATAAAATTGCTGCCGCACCCAGTAGCCATTTCCAAAAGTTTTTATAGCAAAACACATTTCATTGTTTACATAGCATTAGCTTAATTGGTTATTTAGTACACACATGATTATACAACAGGCAGTTAATTGGCTATTGTCTAAACAACAAATAATTGGTTGCGTTCACTGTCCACGCAAAGGTCACACATTTTCTTATTGGCTCTACATTTGCTTGGAGTCTGGAATGCAAAGAGATACTTAGCTAGGCTGATCCTGTTCTCTTCAAGGCTGCTGCTGAGACACAGGCCATTGTATTCTTCAGAGCTCTCTAGAGAAAGGAGGGGTGAGGGGGTGAGTGTGTACTATGGTCACACACAGGAACAAAAGGTAGGGGTCATCATAGCCCATGCACTTTACTCTGTAGCTCATTCTATGAGTCTACTGTAACCACTGATTCTTTTGCAAAGCCATGTACAGAAGCAGAAAGCAGGAAAGCATAAGTTCAGCCATATTTATGTCCCTCTCATAGGGAGCGCTCGTCCCCTTCAGGCTTGCTGGCCAATGGCAGAAGGGTGGGGGCAGGGCTGTTTCCAGCCCCAGCCTGCCATTGGCCAGCCTCAAGAGGGAGGTGGAGCCTCGGAGGAGGAGGAGGAAGAGTAGTGAGACTCTGGGCCAGCCAGGGGGCGGGGAAAGTGCCCTTTCTTGGCGCATGGCGCCAAGGGGGGGAAAAGTAAGAGGAAGAAGAGGAGGATGAGGAAGAGGAGGGGGAAGAAATAAGAGGAAGACGAGGAGGAGGAGGTGGGTGCTCATTTCCAAAGGTTTTTTTCCCCCCAAAGTGTCTTTTTTCTGTATTTTTGGTGCTTTTAATGCTAACAGGTCTGCCTTGTTTTAACAATGATAGCCATGTTAAGTAAAGCCATGTGAAATGCCCCAATGTGCTGTTGTGTGTGTTTTGGAATGGAGGGGGTGGTTTGGCCAGAAAGGGAAGTACATTTCTGCCATCTGTCTAGGAATAATGCCCAAATGTCCTCCATTTTGATCATGCCTAAGAAACATGCATTTATATTAACATTTTTTAAAAATCATCAAATTTTTCCACGTGTCCTCCGTTTTTATAAAAGTGTCCTACATTTGAAAATGTTGTCCTACATTTGTCCCAGTTTGGAGGTCCTGACTTATGGCAACCCTAGCTGGAAGGAATAATGATCTGACTTGGTATCAGGGACATGGTGGTTCAGTGGTTATGATGCTGACTCTGAAGACTGCAAGATCAGCAGGTCAGCAGTTCGAGACCCAAGCACCGCGTGATGGAGTGAGCTTCTGTCACTAGCCCCAGCTTCTGCCAACCTAGCAGTTCAAAAGCATGTAAAGGTGCAAGTAGATAAACCAGTACCACTTCAGTGAGAAGGTAACAGCGTTCTGTGCAGTCATGCTAGCCACATAATCACAGAGTCATCTTTCGGCTTAGTAATGGAGATGAGCACCCCCCGCTACAGTCAGACATGACCTGACAACCTTTTCAAAGGGGAAGCCTTTACCTTTACTTTTATGGTATCTGGTAATAATAATAATAATAATAATAATAATAATAATAATAATAAAGATTTATTTCTAGCCCGCCCAATCACAAAGAATCCAGGCGGGTTACAACAGTAAAATACATCAAATTACAATAGAGTTTTTTTTTTAAATCAAACCCTAGACCTACCTTCTCCCTCATTCCCAGTACTAAAACTGAATTAAACAGTAATAGTATAAAAACATTAAAAACATTAAACAAAAAATATAGGCAGAAAGATAGGCGGTGAAGAATAGACAGATGAGGGGGCAAATATCTCTATATCTGGGGAGGGTAACTAAGTTGGAAAGGCCTGCCGGAAGAGATCCGTCTTGAGTGCTTTCTTAAAAGCTGTCAGAGTGGAAATATGATGGATCTCCTCTGTCAGGTCGTTCCATAGTTTTGGAGCAGTAATAGAAAAGGCCCTCTGGGAAACTGATCTTAGCCTAGATTTTTTTGGCTGTAGTAGATTTCTTCCAGAGGACATTAGTGTGCGGGACGGACAATAGGGAAGAAGGCGTTCCCTCAAGTACTCTGGGCCCAAGCCACGTAGGGCTTTAAAGGTAATCACCAACACCTTGTACTTTGCCCGGAAACTAATAGGCAGCCAGTGCAGGGACTTCAAGACCAGTGTTATATGGTCATTCCTAGAAGTTCCTGTAATCAGGGAAGGTAGTTTAGGGAGTTTCGGGGCCAGTCATAGACCCAGTTAGGCAACCATTTCACGTTATTGATGTTAAAGGCAGGAGGTATAGTCACCTACATTTTCCTCCTGAGCCTCCAAACCTGTTTGAGGATCAAAACTCTGTGTACCCCTATGATCTGCCTTAGTTTGCCAAACTGGTCTGCTTCAGGTGGTTGTGCCATTTTTTATATTTAAGTAGCATTCCAGTCAGTTTCTGTATATGGAATGCAGGGGGAGGGGGGCTGTCTTGCCTCTCGCCTTGGTCAGCAAAGTGTCTTGGTATGGTCCTGCCTCTACGTTCATTATAGTTTTAGTCTTTGTAATATGTCATTTTTTAAATGTGCTGAATGAAAGCACATTTCAGTTCCAGGGACATGACAATTTGCTGGAATTTTTTCTTCCCCCTCAATTGGCTGGCTTTTACGTTTGGCAGAGGAACTGCAATCCAGTTCTCAAGCCAAAGCTGAAGTCTTTCTGTCCAGTTCAGCCTCCGGTAAAGCTGAAATTTGGCTGACTTTTGGGAAGTTCTCTGGAACGGCGAAGTTTTGAGCAATCATGAACTTGGAAACAATGTGATGTGTATATGGATAAGGACGGGAGATTCTGCTGCTGCTCTTGATGGTGATTTTGTTCAGATTGTTGTGGGATGTGATATAACTGCTGGCAGCCTCGCCAGTTCTGTGATGGGAACGTTTTATGCCACAGTGCTGTAGCCAACGAGGCCCACATGGATTTCCCCATTCTTTAAAAGGTACAGGAAGGGCCTGGATCAGGTACAGGATGCCTACTGCCTGGACATGGGTGTTTGTGATAAAATCCACCTGTTTTAGCTAACATCCCGTATCTAGTGCGGGAGGAAAGGTAGTGCAATAATTTCCTGAGATATGCTAGATTATCAACTGTTCATTGTGTGGGTGCAGAGTAGAAGACTAACACAATAGGAAGCAGGCTGGGTTTAAAAATAACAACATTAGCATTATCAGCATTTTAAAACTATAAGTCCTATTAAATGTGTAACTGCTCAAGCCTCAATCCTTAATCCTGCTGGAAACATCTTTGTTTCTAGGATGCCTATCTATAGACTTGCTTCTGAATAAACATGTGTAGATAGGCATCCTAGAAACAAAGATGTTTCTAGCAAACTTAAGGATTGAGGCTTGAGCAGTCACACAGTATAATTAAAACACATTGAAATTCAAATTTTGAACAGACTATCACCCCATTCACCCATAAAACTAAACACTTTCACAAAACCTCATTCTTGGGATCACCCCCTCATTCCTACCCCGTGCCGCCTTGAAACTCTCAACTCAATCTCTACTCCCCTCACATCTGCTCATTAACCACTCCAAGGAATGTGAGTGCTGACACCATCCTAAACCATGACAACACATCCCATCATCCAGCATTAAACTACTAAAGCATACAATCATATCTCTATAAGCTATGGAAGGAAATCTGAAGGAACTCAGATCCTGACACGTGTTGCCCTTTATTGCCCTATTGGTCACTCTTAACACGATCTCCCAATATTTGATGATTATTAATAATTATTAATAGTGTGATTATGATTATTTTGGGGATGAGGGCAGACCCCACAAAATGTTGGTTATAAAAGAAAAGAAAATGTGATGGGAGGTATTAAAACCCTTTGGAAAATTTTATGGATTTGACTACAGTTTCCATGTTTTGTGAAAAGCAGTGCCTGCAAATGTGGTAAAAACAGAGATGAGAACAGTTTGCTTTTTTATGTCGTTGTTCAAAGTAGAGCTTACAAAAATTTCCTTGGTTGGACTGTTAAGAATTCCCTTATGCGCTTAAAAGCATTACTTGGAAGGATGTTAAAAATAGTTTTCCCTGTTCAATACAGCTTTGAAAACCTTATTTCCAACTAAATAAATGCTTTCTTGTTTGTCAGATTTCATGTTTATTATTTCAGTGATGTGCTCTGAGCAAGTGTGGCTGATATTAACATAGCATGCTTAATATAATCACAATCTTCTCCCAATAACATCACTAGGGCTAAATGAAATAAATAAAATAAAAATAATCTGTGAGCCACCTTGGGTCCCTTCGGGGAGAAAGGAAGCATATAAATGAAAAAAATGAAAAAAATAATAATATAGGGCTCTCCACATGCTCCTGATTTCATCTCAAAATGCTTTTGTTTGCAGGGCTCCATGAGGACAAGTCCTCATGGCATGAACAAAAAAATGTGTATTATCCTAACAATTTTGTCCTAATAATTTTACCTTGAAATTTAATTTTTTTAAAAAAATGTATTTTGAAGCGTTTCATAATCCAAGGTGATAAACTGGGATGGGCACCATTTGGCTTCTGGGTGACATGTAGCCACTAAGGCCATTTTTGAGTAGAAGCTAGCCTTTAATGACCATCTGGCTGATTTTTTTTTTAATTGGTGAAGAATTTCCAGGATTTTCCTGATACTTGAAGCCTTCAAAGTGTGTTTTTGCTATAAAATGAGATGCAGGGTCCCACTACCCCCAAAGGCATCATACAAAGACACAAATACAGAAGTAGTGTTCTGGAAACCAGAATTAATTCTTCACTCATTTTGGAGATTGCGATCTGTGTTGGGTCCTGAGGAAAGAAAATTGATCCTTGACTTTCCAGAGGTATCCACTTCTGCCCTAACCTATAGCTTGCTGTTTCTTCATAAATCCCTTACTAGTTAGCTTTGCTGGTAGGAAAAGACAACAAAGGTGGACATATGGGTGTGTTGGGTGGATGGATGGGTAGATAGTGAAAACTAGAAAATAATCTTGAGAAGAAGGTTAAACAAGACCCCTTGCTTTAAACAGAATTGGAGCCACACATGCCACAGCTGCTTTCCAGAAAAACAAAAACTAGGAACTTTTTTGTTTCATTTATACTAAACAGGCAGTGACCCATGGCCCTTACAGTCACATCAGAGTGAACAGCTTTAAATATAATCTGCCCCATACTCTCAGGTCCTCTGGGAAGAATATATTGTAACCTATAAAAACTAGACTGACTGCATCTTCCCAGAGGGCCTTTTCTGTAACCGCTCCCAGCCTGTGGAACGGCCGGCCAGACGAGATCCGTCAAATCACCAACTTAACTTCAAGAAAGCTATCAAGACAGATCTCTTCCAGCAGGCCTTTCCAGAATAAACTACTCGGCCATGTGGTCATTGCCCCCACCCTCCACATATATACTATGACTCTGCCACTTTTATTGGTTTTAATTGTTATGTAATTTAAAATTCTCTATTGTTTAATTGTCTTTTAAGGGGGGATATTTTGTATATATGGATGGATTTTAACTCTTGTAAGCCGCTTTGATTGTTTTTAACAAAAAGCGGGATATAAATAAAAGTTGATTATTATTATTATTATTATTATAAATGGTGGGGAAACAATGAAGGAAAGGAGGGACGAAAAAAGAAAGAACAGAACTTGGAAGTAACCTGTTACAAACGATGGGATAAATTGAATTAATAAATTTTCCAGTTAAAAAGATATAATTATACTTCATTACAATTATAATTTAGCAAAGGATAACATCACTTTTGTGCAGTGTAACTGTAATTTTAGTTCGTTTCATAGTAAAAGCTGTGTGCTGCTTCAGTAAATCACATGGTTGAAGTTTTACTTCATGCTGAAAAATTCAGACTTTTGAGTAACCGAAAATAATTATTTTAGTTGCCTTTGAGAAACGGGATAGTAAAATGCTACTTGGAATAATGCAAATATAATAGTAACTAATTGCTTTTAGTAGCTTGGAAGGATAAACATGACTAATTGTTTTTAAAAGTAATTCCCCAAGCTTTGGGGGGAAATGTCAGTTAGAGTGTCTTGCAGTACTTCTGCATGAGATGTCTTTTGGCTCTGAATCTGTTGTTCCTTTTCCACACAATATCACCTCCAAAACGGCATCAATAAATCTTCTTTTACCTTCATTAGTTGGGTTGGGTCATATCAAATGTCAGGAAAAAATTGAGCCACACAAGTTTGTTTAGGAAGTAGGGTGGGTGAGGGTGGGACGGGCCCTGACTTGGCACATGGAAGAGGCTTCAACAATTCCCTCTCTAACCCATGCTTGCCCTATTGTCGTAGGAGCAAGGGCCTGGCTGACGGGAAGCAGGAGTTCTTTGCCAAGCAGTGTTTAGATAAGATGAGGATGTGGGAATTGCTCACTCTGACTCAGCTCTGCTTTGCTGCAGTTTAATCCATTTGATGCATCAACATTATACATTCCAGCAGAAGAAATTCAGAGTATAGCTCCAGTACAGCAAGGGAGGACATTTGCATATGTTATGGAAGAGTGTATCACCCACTCCATTGCTCAACAGTCTCTCTTCCTGAGCTAGCCTGAGTGGTCTCAGGGTTGGTATTGGATTCCTTTCAGCTTGTTGTACTGGGGGGCTTCAACATCCACACTGAGACTGTCCTTTTGGAGTGGCTCAGGATTTCATGTCCACTGTGACAACTATGGATCTGTCCCAAGTGGTACTGGGTCCCATTCATTTTTCCAGACATATGCACCTTCTTTTCTGTGCTGTGTAAGATGGTGGTGATCTTGGTGTGAAGGAACTTTTTCTGGTTCCCTTGTGATGAACTGTTTGCTCAGGTTTAGGGTCACTGCAGTGGTGGACTCATTAGGATAATCTGCCCTACAAGGTTTATGGATCTAGATGGATTTCTGATGATGTTTGGGGAACTTCCTCCCATTTTAGTTGGCTATTCTGTTGAAGCCCTGGTTGACCTTTTGTTTGAGGAACTGGCCAAGATAGTGGACACAAACATCCTTGAGTATCCCTTCTCACAGAATAGAGATAAAACAGCTCTCTAGGGAGCTAGCAGGAACAAAACAAAGGAGACAGTGACAACAGAGTGGTGTTGACAGAAAAACCCATATGATTCCGACCAAATATGGACTACAGCTTATCTAAAGGCCTATTCTGTGACAATGTAAGCAGCAGAAATGTATATATTTTTTCTCAGCAACCCTTCTGTACATGGTCCTGTTTCACGTCATTGGGGCATCTTGTACCTCAGCGCACAAGACTGGAACATAGAATATAAACTCAATAACTTGCTAAGCACCTTGGAGATAACTCAGAGGTGGTGTTGGGGGCCTTCTGTTTGGCTTTTTGACCATTGGCCTCTGAGGTCTAACAGTGTTCTGTTTTGCTATTTAATATATACATGAAACCACTGGGAGAGATTGTCTGGAGTTTTGGGATCAGGTACCATCAGTATGTTCATGAAACCCAGCTCTATCTCTCTTTCCGTCTCAATCCAAGTAAGCTGTTTCAGTTTTAAATTGGTAGTATCTGTCAGCAGTAATGGACTGGATGAAGACAAACAAATTGAAACTTAATGTAGACAAGACCATTAATGTAGACAAGATTCTTCTGGTAATTCGAAAGCCAAATTGATGAATAGGGACTGAATCTGTGCTGGATTGGCTACAGTCCCCCCCCCCCCCCCGGTAGGTGAAAATTCACAGTTTAGGTGTAGTCCTCGACTTAGTCTTGAACCTGGATGCTTAGATTTCTGCAGTGGCCAGGAGTGCATTTGCCCAGTTAAAGCTAGTCCACCAGCTGTTCCTATTCTTTGTGCTGTCTGGCTTTACCATGGTGACATGTGGCTTTTAGTTACATCCCTGGATTATTGAAATGCAGTCTATGTGGAGCTGCTTTTGAAGACTTTTTGGAAACTTGAAATGGTCCAAAGAACTGCAGTAAAATTGTTGACTGGGGCTGACTACGGAGAGTATACAATTACCTCGTTGCAATAGCTTTACTAGCTTCCAATATGTTTCTGGGCACAATTCAAAATGCTAGTGATGACTTACAAAGCCCTATACAGTTCAGGTCTGGGTTAGCTGAAGGATCATATCTTACTGTATGAGACTGCCCACGCTCTAAGATCTTTAGGGGAGCCATGTCTCTCTGTCTCACCACAACCACAGGCACATTTAGTGAGAATGGGGAGGGCTGTGCCATGATTGCTCCCAACTCCTAGGAAGGTTAGGATGGTTCTTTTTTCCTGTCTTACCAGCATGTCCTTGGGAATTGACTGTTTTACAAGAGAATAACTTTTTTTTATAGTGCTGTAATAGTTTTAAATACTTTTAATTCTGCTATTAGTTTAATACTGTTTTAATCCCAACTTTGTATATCCATACGTATGGGGGAGGGGTTGTAATTTATTTTTGTCTTTTTAAGGTGCCTTGAGTCCCAAAGCTGGAGGAAAGGTTTGATATAAATGGAAGGTTGGACCTATGGATGGTTATATCCTTGTTGTTTGCTTTGGCCCAGGGGCATTTATGTCGTAACTCACCCCCTGGACAACTCAGACAAATAGGAGGAAGAGGCGCATTGCCAGGAAGCTTCAGCTCCTGATAGTAGAGCTCTCTCTGAGTCCAAAAAGATGGGGCTGCGGCAGTAGGTGACCCTGTTGTGTCCAGCAGGAACTGACAGAAGATGTAGATGCTGAAGATGACACACATCCTTCCCTTTGTTGAGCATCAGAGAGAGAAATACAGATCCCAGCACCTATTAAGTAATAGATGCTGACTTGATTAGGCACTACTTAGATACCTGTGGCCTTGAAGGAGCTGCCTATAAATATCCCAGCAGTTCTCTCTCAGCCTTAGGGGCTATACAGACAGGCCGCTAAATGTCACCCTTTTACCCTGGGTTGGTGCTGCAGCAGCTGCATCCTGCGACACCGACCCGCGCCTCAAAAGAAGCTGCTCTGAACAGCTTCCTCAAAGGGGTGTCACAGGTGTGCTCGCATGCCATGCTGACGCCCCTTCTGGCCAGCGCCATTTGGGCACTGCACCACCCATGCGTCATCGTGGCATGCACCGTATGGATGGGCATGTGCCATGATGGCGGAAGGACGGCGGAACTAGGGCTCAGAGCATGTGAATGCTCCGCCCTATTTCAGCCCTAATACGCAGTCAGGCCGGCACAAAGTGTTGACAACTGTCTTGACAACTGTCTTATCTGGCTGACTGGCAGTACTCTCCTGTTCCTGTTTTCATGACCTTGGACTGGCTATATTTTGGACTACTCTGTTTACTCCTTTCTTGCTCATGTATCTGGTCGTCTGAGCCACTATGATGACATCTGGACCAGCCAACGACTACTTTCATGCTTGTCCTTGCATCTTGCTCAGATAGGTTTACTCAGATTCGCCCCTTCTCCTGTGCCACCCCCTACTTTTGGAATCTCCTTCCCATGAATTTGTGGACTGCTACCTCTTTAGACTATTTTAAGTCCGCATTAAAGACAATTCTATTCAGGGATTAAAGACAATTCTATTCCAATTTTCGTCTTGATCTCATAACTGAGATCTTATGATAGACTATTTGTATTAATTTATACTTTCATACTACTGTTTAAACTTATTACAGCAATATTTTATTAATTTTATAAATTTTTTGTTGGTGGTTTTAGATTGTCTGCTGTAGACAGGCCTTTATTTCTATTTTGGATTGTTTTGCTCTGTGTAAAGCTTATGGTGTTCTATAAATAAATGTAATAATAATAATAATTACAATAACAACAACAACTGACCTGAATTGGACTGACTACTGAACCTTTAACTCACTGTCTGCTAGACAAACCAACCACCTGCTTCCTCGAACACTCACTAACTCATGTTCTTGACAATTTACTTGCTAGAATTTGCCTATTGACACATTAAAAGGGAAAGCTGAATATAAAAATTGATGTGAATTTTCAAGGTTGCTAAATTGCAGACCGATTTGAAATCAGATAGAAGAGACTTAAAACAGGATTGATATGAATGATGTAGACCAGATATATACTGATTAGTTCAGACCTCTGAAAGTGCAACTGTTGGCTTGTCTAGCAGACAGTGAGTAAAAGGTTCTGGCTTGAACATACTGAATCCTGATGACTAGGCCTTATCTGTAATACACACACACACACACACACACACACACACGTCACAGCAGCATGGTGTTATATGATTTGTCTGGGACTGTTTTGCTTATTTTGCTGTCTGCCCTGCCTTAAAGAGCTTTGGCTTTAGGACTGCAGATATTCCATGCAACCTCCCACAACATGGTTTGCAATGGAACATTCCAAAAATGTTAGCAATGCTTGTTTAACATCTGGTGTGCAACCAAGATGTGTCATATGCCACCAGCTAGCTGTAAATCAGTACTAACAAAAAGTAGAAGAGGAAGCAAGAAGTGTTTCCAAATGCATTTCTTTCCTGCTTGCTCTCCCTGACCCCATCTCTTGCTGAATTCAAGCCATTACTGGGAGGCATTCTATTAGACATAATGATAACCAAGTGACCCTTTGTGATGATTCAATAGGATCATTTGTGATGATTCACTAGGAGCATGAATGACCAAGATGTCTTCAAGAACAGCCTTCCCCATTGATGCCTTCCAGATGTAGTACAATAGGATTACAATCAAACACATCTGGAGGACAAAAAGTTGGGGAGAACTATTCAGAGGTATGTAGTCATGGTGGGCAGCAATCTTGGTCCTCACCTCAAGGACCATCTGTGGTCATCCCTCCATGAATGAAGATGTTGTTTTTCCCACTAGATGAACAGAAGTACACTTCTGGATGTTTTTGGGAAAAGATAGAACTTAATAGGGGAGGAGGAGCAGAAACAGCATTGGCAGGGGCCATCCTGTTGTCAGGCACCTGAAAATACCAACCCTAGACCAGAACATAACAGACTGAGAGGAAATAAGGAGAAATTGAAGCCATGAAAGAAACAGAGGCCCCATTCACACTGGCATCAAAAATCTGGAAGGAACTGGGCTGATTCGGATGCCCCTCCCCCACATCTCTCCGTTAGCAAGTGCCCACTACCGATTGAGGGGCATTTTAACCCGAATGCCTTATCGGGTTTAACTTGAGGGCGCCTGCTGTCAATCAAGCAATCGTCATAGGTGACGTTTGCAGGAGCATCGGAAGTGTCCTCCCCCCTCCTTTTTTTTAAAGAGCCATGCACAAGATGCCCCAAAGTGCGCACCTTTTGTCAAATAAACCTCTTTGTGTGTGGGGGGGCGTGCAGGTTATGATCTCCCCCTGGCCCCATTTTCAACCCCCAAATGCAAGTTAATGCATCCAGTATCCCTCATTCCTTGCCATCCCAGAATGCCTCATACACAGGTAATAATAATAATAATAATAATAATAATAATAATAATAATAATATCAATAATATTAATTCCTCACCTCAGAATGCCAGAAAAGGATGCTTTTTTTTGGGCTCTCCCTAGAATTCCTAGCAACTCCCTAGAATTCCTAGCAAAAACCCCTGAATTCCTAGCAAAAGCTGTATCAATTTGCCAAGTTGCAACATTCGATTGGTAACATTCATTTGCAATACAGCTGTCATTCCAAAGGAAAGACTATGTGCATAGAATAGACAGAGAAAAATAATTTTAAAAGAATACACATCAAAGGGAAAAGGTCCCTGATGGATAGGAGAGGCTTGTCTTGCTCTGCCCCCCCCCCCCACCTGCCCTGAAACGACCCTTGCTCCTGCTCACCATCTATTTATATATCTATATATCTAAATATATATCTATTGCCCAGAACATGCACATTTTTTGCCAAAAATAATTTTTAAAAAATACACATCAAAGGGAAATTATCAGAAATAGAAGAGGCTGCTTCTGCTGCAGCTGGATTTCCCTACATGCCCCAGCGTAGCCCCGCAACCCAATTCCCCCTGGAAATCCATCTCCTCCTCCTCCTCCTTCCTTCAGACCCTCTCCTTCCTCAGGGATGCCCATTGACTCTTTCCCCCAGCTCCTTCATCCTACTCCTCCTCTTCCTCCTCCTCCTTCATCACTTTCTCCATCCCCACCTCTCTCTGAAGCCCTCTGCAGCCCAAAAGTCACCCCTTTGCATCCAGATTCCCCCTTTTTTGGCTCTTTCCTCCTCCTCCTCCTCCTCCTCCCCCTCCTCCCCCCTCCCTTCTGATGATGGGAGGGAATGACCTGCCCTTTGCCCACCCTCTGACCTAAATCCCTCCCTCAATTTGCCCCGGTCATGATTGGGGGCAAGTTCATATTCCACAGAACCCGGGGTTTCTCAAAAGAAACGCTATTTGCGCCGATTTCTTTTAACCTGCTCTAAGGGGCATTTGCCATGGAACGGGTGTGCATGCCTCTGATTCGCTTGTGGGGGATTTGGGGTGAATATGAACTTCACGTGCAAGAATCGATTTCAGAACCGGGGTAAATTGTAATGTGAATGGCCCCAGAATAGATTAAAACAGTTTTTCTGTTCTTGGCCTTTGTGCTGAAGTGTGGAAGAAGGGAAAGTAGCATTATGCAAATCTGGTGTCTTTTGTAAAACAGGATTTATTGATTAGGCCCTCCCCACAAAGTGTCAGTAGAGCTGAAAGTTTGCAGAGCCAGGACCATAACAGGGAGCGGAAGTTCACAATTCAGTTTAGATTAAATGACTGAAAACATAAGAGACTGTCTTTGCAATAGTTTAAAGCACAGAGAAAAAAGGAACTCAGAGACAGTTTGTTCTGAGGGGAAACTGGAGTTTGGCTCACATGAGACAGAAACGTGAGTTGTAAGTGTAAGTTATGTGTAAATTGAAAATTTTACTTTCTAGACTACAGCTGCAAGAATCCTATCAGCTAACATAGCCAGTGCCCGTGTTAGCTAGGGGTACTGAAAGCTGCAGTCCAAAAAATAGTGTTTCCAGGCTTTGCTGTTCCAGAAAATAAGTCAAACAAGAAATGGAAAAAGGCAGAAGGATTAGGGAAAGAAGAGAAGAGGGGTATGGAAGGAGAGCAAGTGAGATGGAGAAATAAGAGTTGGAGACTGTGGTATGTTGTAATGTATGTGATAAAAAGAAGAATATACGGTAGTATGTATGTACAGTATGTATGTATGTATATATGTATATTTTTTAAAAAAGCAATGTCTTTGGATGGTGTTGATTATGATTATTATGGGGATTAAGATATGTTGGATTGTGTGTATAGATACTGAATAAAAATTATTTAAAAACAACAACATTAGCATTGGTTAACAAATGCAAAATAATGAGGTAGAAAGTGTGAGAGAAGTGAGCCATTCCAAACTGCTCACTGTGTCAGTGCAGAGTAGAAGACTAACACAATAGGAAGAAAGCTGGGTTCTTTGTTGATCCACTGCTGAAGATTATTCTTTAATGTTGGGTCTAATGGCCAAAAATGAAGATGGGCAAAATGTAGCCCATGAACTGTGACAGTTCCAGAGCTGTTCTTATATACACCCCCAAAACCCCTCCCATGCCCTATGCCACCTCCAGTTTTTCTGCAGTAGAGTTTAGAGTTTTTTGTGGGTTTTTCGGGCTATGTGACCATGTTCCAGAAAAGTTTCTTCCTGACATTTCACCAGCATTAGTTGGTGATTAAATTTGGCTACCAGTCCTGAGGAATAGCAAAATAAGGACTCGGCAAATGCAAATGAGAAACCACTCAGAGTCAGGGGCTTTCCTAGCAGATAATGATTACCAATTAGCAGACATTAATCCTCGTTTGCATTAGCCTCCCAGAACATTACACATTCAAATCACTCCTGCATTCCCAGGCTCACACAGTATATATACACCCAACTTTTTCCAGGCAAAGCATTCTTTGCAGATGCCAGCCACAGATGCTGGTGAAACCTCAGGAAGAAACTTTTCTGGAACATGGCCACATAGCCCGAAAAACCCACAAAAAAACTATGGATGCCGGCCATGAAAGCCTTCAACAGTTTAAAGGTTTTTTTAATGTTCCTAAAACTATGCCTTTCAGCACTGGAGTGTTGGCAACCTGACCCTGGGCTGTGACCACACAACCGAGAAATTACACCTAGACGATCTAGCCACTTCTGAGGGTTCTTCATGAGTGAGTTGTTGTGTCGTTCGTTGCTTTTGAGATCAGTAGGGTCCATGATGCAAATTTTGCCCACCAGGCCCACCATTTCTGATCTAGGAGGTATAATAGGGTGCAATGTCAGACTAGGACTAGGAAAATCCAAATTGAAATCCCTGCTGAGGCATGAAATTGAATAGGCACTTTTCTCTGGGACTGATCTTCCTCACAGAGTTGTTGTGAGGAAAAAGTGGGAGAAATAATCTTGTACTACCTGAGCCATGAGGAAAATCAAAATTTAAAAAATATAACTATGAATGTATTTTTTAAAATCTCTCTCTCTCCCTCTTTCTCAACACAGGTCCATACTGTAGCAGCTTAAACCCACCAAATGCAGTCTTGGTGATGAACTCCTCCATAAACATCTTGTTCAACAGCACAGTGCATCGTTCAGGGCGTGGATTCTTCATGTCTTATGCTAGAGGCAATCAAACAGGTAGGAGACTATTAACTATGCGATTAGTAGTTAAAGAGGGAAAGTTGCACCATTGTGGTGTAGTGGTTAGACTGCTGGACTGGAACTTGGCAAATCCAGGTTCAAGTTCCATCTATTATGGGACTCCCTGGGTCAACTCCCAGTGAACTTAGCCTTATGCCTTAGTCTCAGCTACCTCACAGGGTTGTCAAATGCTTGAGCTCATGGAAAGAAAGGTAGGATTGATGGATGTAATCGATACAATCAGTCAAGCAGTAATAAATTTCATAGAATCATAGAACTGGAAGGGCTAAAGGCAAAAGAGCAGGATCAAAAATAACAGCGTATTTTAGCTCAAAGTTCTTTCTTCCTCAGGAGAGGCATTTCAACATTTTAGAATGAGGAAGCACTACACAAACTGGAAATCCACTAAACCCATGGTGTCAAGGGGATTGAGGTATGCTCAACTGTGGAAGGAAAGAGAGCCAAATTGAGCTCAAATCCCTCACCCACATTTTATTAAAAGGGAAAAAAGGGGTAGATAGATGCTTATAAAATTATACATCATGTTGATAAAGTGGATCAGATTGCCAGCACACAAATGACAATCAGACAATGTACATTGAGACTGGTAGGTAGAGATCCAAGGAAGTCTTGGTCTCTGAAGGTTTGACACAGCAGTTGATCACTGAAGTTGCTGCACCACAAGCATTTATGAGTCACCATCAAATATTCCTCAGTAAGTCCTTTGGTATTTGTTGGGAAGAGTCATGAGAAGCCATGAACTGATGGGAAAGTTTGAACGTTGGGTTGCTGAATATTCTTTCTCCTTATATCATTAGAACTGGAAAAATACTCACCCACTCTCTGTATTTTGGCAAGGGTGGCCTGAAATACTTTGCTGCCTGAGGCTAGAAAGAAATATTGCTCCCCGCTCAGGTCAACATGGTTAACAGACTTGTTTGATAGAATTTAAAGACATAGTTGCGTTAGTCTGGACAATCAGTATGCAAAGAGATCGTGTATCACCTTTGAGACTGACTGAAAAAAAGAAGTTGGTAGCATGACTCAAGTCTATGAAAGCTAATGCTACCAGCATGCTTCTGAAGAAGCAGTCACTTCACCTGCCTAATGCAGGTCTGGCCCCTGCACATTGAAATAAAGTATAGTTTTAAAATTTATTGTATAATAAACATTGTATTGTCTATCAAACCTAGGCAGACACTTATAGTTTGCTACCTGATGTGAAAGAAAAGATGGCACCTTCTCCCATTCCATACACAAAATCTGACCAAATTGACAGTTGAAATTTACTTTTAACACTGGTAACAAGATTTTAACACTTTTAATACAAGGTAACAAAACAATCAATGAGGATACTGATTTGAGTATTGGACAACATTTGCCCACTCCCAGCCTGCTAAGTCTTTTCCTGTACTCCAGGAATTCTCAAAGATTATTGCCAGTAGTTCTTTTTTTTTTTTTTAATAAGTTTTATTTAGAATAAACATTACATAAAGAAGTGAGAGAAAGAAGACAACAAAAAGTCCACAAAAAAGAAAAACAAAAAACAACAACAATGGTAAAAAACAATAAAAAACCAACCCGCTAACACGTAATCAGAGCAAATTACATTACTTAACATTACCTTCTAATAATAAACAAACAAACAACATATAGACTATATACAAAGGATATTTGAATTTTTGACTCTCTAATCACACTTCCTTTACAGTTGAGTGTTCCCATATTTTGATTTTTTTGTTGTTGTTTACTCCTGATATTTATGTTTCTATATTTATCAGTTCCTGTGTTGATGTAATTTTATCAAATGGTATTTTTTTATTATTCATTTATTTGTTATATGTCACCCCATTTTCAATATTTAAGACATTTCCATTCTTCTTCTATTTGATTTTTGTCCTTTCCTCTTAATGAGGCAGATATTATGTCCATATTTTTTGCTTCATATATTTTAATCAGCCAATCTTCTATTGATGGTTTAGAAATATTTTTCCAGTACTGGGCATATAAAATTCTTGCGCATGTAACCATGTACAAGATAATTCTGTTATTTTTTGTGGGTTTTATATTATGTGTCATGTTCAATAAAAATAGCTTTGCTTCAAATGGTATATTAATTCCTAAGATTTTTTGAATAGTTCCATGGATTTTTTGCCAAAATTCTTTTGCTATATTACATGTCCACCACATGTGGAAAAAATCTCCTTCCGGTTTTCCACATTTCCAGCATTTGGTATCACCTGTTTTATATATATGATGTATTTTTTGGGGGGTTAAATACCATCTATATAGCATCTTGATGTAATTTTCTTTATAATTTTGACACAGGGTAAATTTATTTGTATCTTTCCATGATTTCTCCCATTCATCTGTTGTTATTGTTTTCTTAATATCCTGTGCCCATCTTACCATACTACTTTTAATGGTTTCATCCTCCAGATCTCTTTCTTTTAATTTTTTGTAGTATTTTGATATATGTTTACCTTTTTTATCCAGCAATATCTTGTCTATCTCATTATTTTCCATTGTCAGTCCAAGAGTTTTAATGTCTGTTTTAAAGCGGCTATTTATTTGATTATATAAAAACCAATCTTTAATTTTCCCTTTTTCTTTCAATTCCTCTACTGTTTTCATATTATATTTACCTTCTGATGTTTTACTTAATATATCTCCGTATCTTAGCCAAGAAGCTTCTTTATCTTTAGTTCTACTATAATAGGCTTCTTGTATGGATACCCAAGGGGGAATGTTCTTATAAAATTGAGATCTTATTTTGTACCAGACTTTAAGCAAAGGTTTTCTTATAACGTGGTGATTAAACAAACTATTATTCTTAGGTTTCATGTACCACATATATGCGTGTATCCCCAAATTCAAATTATCTTTTTCTATGTTCAGCACATTCTTATTCTCCAATTTAAACCACTCCTCTAGCCACTTGAGACATACCGCATAATAATATAACTTAAAATTTGGCAAATTACATCCCCCTCGTAGTTTATCTTCCGTCAAAAGTTTCCATTTAACCCTTGCTTTTTTACCTTCCCACAGAAATTTACATAATTCTTTCTGCCACAAAACAAAACAGTTTTCATTAGTAATTATTGGAATATTGGAAAACAAATACATCATTCTTGGTAGTATATTCATTTTGATTATGGCAATTCTGCCCATAAAGGATAATTTGAGTTTAGTCCATTTTTCTAAATCTCTTTTGATCTCTGTCCATATTTTTGTATAGTTATTCTGAAATAGATCGGTGTTTCTTTTAGTAAAGTAAATACCCAGGTACTTAACTTTGTTTTCAATACTAAACCCTGATGTTTCTTTGAGTTCTTTTTCTTCATTTTTTGGAAGATTTTTTGTAAGGATCATAGTTTTTTCTGCGTTTATTTTAAATCCTGCTAATATTCTGTAATCCTTAATTGTCTGAATTAATAAATGTATACTTTTATTTGGATCATCTAAAAAAAGAATTATATCATCAGCAAATACTTTTAATTTGTATTCAATTTCTTTAATTTTAACCCCTCTAATTGCTTCTTCTCCTTTTATTTTATTAATCAAAATCTCTAAAACCAAAATAAACAATAAAGGAGATAGAGGGCATCCTTGCCTTGTTCCTCTTTTAACCTTAAAGCATTTAGATTTCTCATCGTTAATAAATAAATATGCTTTCTGTTCCGTATATATCTTTTTTATCCAATTCCCAAACTCTTCTCCCAAATTGATCCTTTTTATAACTTTAAATAAAAATTTCCAATCTACTTGATCAAATGCCTTCTCTGCGTCAAGCAGGATACATGCCAATTTTTTTTCACTATGCTGTATTGCCAGTAGTTCTGAGATTACTGCTGCCAGTTCTTTCAATACTCTTGGATGAGGAAAACATACATTAGGGAGACATGGCAGTCTATGTGGCACATGCAGCTGTGTATCCAAAGACACCTGTGCTGCTTGTACTTCCAGCTTGCTCAAATAAATCCTCCATTGTGCAAACATCAGGGAAGCAGTGCACATATCAGCATGGGCACATATCAGCATGGGCTGCCCCATGCCATGCTTAGTTTTTGGAACTTCCCTATGGGATGGTTTGATGCATAAAGAGAAGGAAAGGAGGTAAGACGACCCCAAGTCAGGCTACCAACCAGCAGGGATTCTGCCATCAGGGTGCATGTTCCAATGCTCTAGAAAAATTTTTCAATAAGTATTAATCTGCTGCTTGGTGGAAGCTTTTCCTTCCAACTAACGTTATCCTTGGATTTTCCACCTTCTAGACCAGGAGTAGGCAATTCCTCACCCTCCAAATCTTGTTGTACTTTAGCTATCATCTTCTCTCACCATTGCTTTTGCTAAGGCCGATTGGATCTGCAACCCAGTGACATCTGGAGGACCACACTTTCCTCAGCTCTATTGTAGAATAGTATACTAGCCATGCTGACTTACAAAGGTACAGAGTAGTAAGAGATTGATTGCTAGGTTGTACAATCCTAGCATAAATATATGTGCATCCAGGTTGAGGACTGAAGTGTTGTAGCCTTGATGTTGATAGTCCATTTACAGTCAGTTAGGAAATACAATCTCCTATCCAGAGGTGCTCTTCCTTCCTTTCTTTTAGATCTGATCTCATGTTTACAGAAGGGAATCCATTATGACAAGAAAATAATCAGGTGAGTGTTTTCTATGAGTATCTATTCCAGTTTCCTCTGAATTCTTACTGCATCTGATGGACCATGCAACATTGTATGTCCATTAAGACTACAACTATAGTTCCTAACTATTTTTGGATGGTAACATACATAGTCCTGGGCAAGTAGCCTTGCTGTCTGAGGATTCTAGAGGTTCTAGGTCATCAACAGAGCCTGAAAAGCTAAGTTTCAATAGTAATTTGGTTATTAGGGTATTTAAAAAGTATCCCATTTCTGTTATTCATTGTGTTGATTAAAATGTTAACTTGTTTTGCTATGTGTTGTATTGCTATTTTCTTTCCCATTTGAGGACAGAAGAACAATTGATAGAAGGTGACACCTTCTTATAAAATGACTCTTAAATTCCCTTGAAAAGTAAATTTTGAAAATAATGAGAAATGGTGAAATAATTACCAGAAAAGTAATTTACTTTCAGACTACTTTTAAAAGTTAACATTATTACATTTTTGTGACCCCTCAAAGTAACCAGTTACAGGAAACAATCTTACTTTGAACTTGTTACTTCCAAACTCTGGTTGGCAATACTTGTGCCCAAAATCTGAGAACCTCTGGATAACAGAGTTTGCACTCACTACCTCCAAGAGAACGATGTTACACAATGCTCTTTATTTTCTTGCAGAGGTTATTGTCCTGCAGGCTGCAAGGGCATAGCAGGAGACATCTGGGGCAACATGAACCAAGGTTACCGTGATGTAAGTTACATAATGTCAGTCATTCTTTCAAACATATCTTTGCTCCTCAAATGATGGCTTCAGAATGGAAGTCATATATGATTCATTTATTTATTTATTAAAATAAATATAGTGCTGAATTTCAGTAAGCAACAATAACTCTAGAATACCAATCAACTCCATAGAACTAATCAATTGAGCAAGCATGGTGTAGTGGTTTGAGTGTTGGACTACAAATCCTTTCATTTGCTCATTGTACTGAAATCAAGGGAAAACCCCTTTCAATATTTGCATTATATCCTCAAGCAGCCCATTGCCCAACATATTTGCTGCCAAGGAGACACCTTGGAAAAAGAATAGCAAATATAGTGTTACTCAGGATTCTTAGGCCCCATTCCCACTGGCTTATAACACAGATCAAGATTCAAATTATGGGTGCATCGTTCCCATTTGAGCGTGCATTCAGTCCTCATTGCGCCTATTTCGTTCCCATTGGAATTCGGATCTGATCCCCATGTATTCGATTTTTCCTTGGAAAAGCCAAATCAGTGGTGGATAAACCGGTTTAAAAAGGGTTCACATTTTTATAGGTTTTCCCTGCCCCTCCTGAGTCTGATTCAGGACAAATGAATGGGAACGACAAGGGTGTCTGATTCAGGAGCTTGCGGATGGGAGGAGCAGTGCTCAAGGTGCTGGCCTGGGGGTGTCACCCGCTTGTTCGCTTTCCTGCACTACCGGCACCATTTTCTCCCGTTGGCCTAGCCTTTCCCCCAGAGGAGTGGGAAGCAGGGTAAGGCTATATTGAGCTCCAAATACGGTAAACACACTATGCCCCCTGCAACCTCCCCCTGCTCCACATGCATAGATCCACGTGTGAGGAGACCCATTGAACACCATTTTTAACTATTATTTTTTCTTTTTTAACATGCCTGCTCGATTGCCCCCCAAACAGCTCAGGGAGCAATGGGGGAGGCAAAGGGACTTGGGGAGATGGAGGTTCCCTGTTCCCTTTCCCAGAAAGACACAAGACAGCCAGGGAGGAAAAGGGACTTGGGGGGATGGAGGCTCCCGTTTCCCTTTCCCAGAGGGAGTCTGGGAAGACACAAGAGAACCAGGGAGGAAAAGGGACTTGGGGGGATGGTGGCTCCCTTTTCCCCTTCCAAGAGGGAGTCTGAGAAGACACAGGAGAGCCAGGGAAGCAAAGGGACTTGGGGGGATAGAGGCTCCCTTTCCCCTTTTTCAGAGGGAGTCTAAGAAGACACAGGAGAGCCTGGGAAGCAAAGGAACTTGGGGCGATGGAGGCTCCCTTTTCCGTTTCCCAGAAGGTAAAAGTGCCTAAGCAAATGATTGGCTGTGACGTTAAGCGCTTAGGCGCTTGTTTGACAGCTACAGTGCGCCCTCGCCTTACGCGGGGGATCCGTTCCAGATCCCGCCGCATAAGGCGAATTCTGCCTATGCTCGAGCCCCATTGGAAACAATGGGGCTTGTGTGCGGCGGCGCGGCGGCGCAGGCGCGCACAAGGTGCAACGGGCGCGCGCACCCATTCAATTGAATGGGACGCGCCGCCCCTTCTGCCCCACGCGTGCGCCGCAGCTTGAGCGCATACACTCAAGTCCGCGTATGGCGCGCCCGCGTATGGCGTGGGCGCACTGTACTTTAAAAAAAAGAGGTTCTTTGTAGGGTAATGGAAACGGAGTGCAAAAATGTCTGTTTCAAATTACAACCGAGAAAATTTCAATGGCAATGAGAACATGGATTAAAAACAAACAAACCCGAGTCCGTTTGCCCCCTTTCCTAATGGGAACGAATACGACTCTGAAAAAAAAACCGAGTCAGAATTGCAGTAATATAAGCTGCTTTTTTGCCCCGTGGGAATGGGGCCTTAATCAAAATGGAAAACATTTTGGAATGCTTCCTGTATAGAAGATTGAAATGTAGTTCATGTCCTGGAAAAGGAGGACTTCTGATTATCCTGTGATCAACCCTTCAGGTATTTCATTGGTGTGATTCAACAAGGAAACTGCATTTAAGATCAGATTTGTTTCCCAATTGTCCTTTGACTTCTTCTTCCTGATGGATTTCTGTTGCCTGAAGAATTGTCACACAGATCTCCTTTTATTCACTCAGACTTCAGTTCTCTGCAAAGCTGCTATCCATGCTGGCGTGATCTTAGATGAGCAGGGAGGAGAGATCACTATATTGCGAGAGAAGGGGATCACTCTCTATGAGTCAGCCTTTGCCAATGGGCTGTACTCAAAAAGGTAAATGGTCAGATTGGGTTCATAAAGAAGCCTTGGGAGATTGCTGAACAAGGATAACTACATCATCAGCAGTTTCATGCACTGTTCATTATTAGGTATCTCAGTCCCTGGTTGGCAGGATTTCCCCATATTTAGTTGCCTTTGGCTATGTCTCATATCAGTAGACTACTTAGTAAATTCTGCATTCCAATGAATTACCAACAGTGATTAAGATTAAGATTCTGGCAAGTTTAGAATAGTCCCACTGAAACTGCAATCAGTGGGATTTAAATTGGTCATGGCTACCTGAAATTTCTAATCTGGAACAAATACATGATATTCTCGTCTATTTTAGACTGGATTAGTCCATGTTATTGGTTGACATAGTGTAATCTGAATTTGTGTAACTTTTATTTTCTTTACTGTGCATTGCTTTAGAACAGGAGTGGGGACAGAGGACAAAGTTCACCCCGTGCCCCTGATGGGCCATATTAGCCTGTCATGGCAAACTGGAATCTGACACTTCTGGTTGCCACTTCCAGCCTGTTTTGAACCAAAAAAATCATGGGGGGATTTGGGGAGGTGGGGTAGAAAAGCCAAATACTTGCATCTTCAAGTTCTTATGTTTTGAGCCATTTGGGGTGAGGGGAAAACACCTGAAAATTGACCTCCCAAAACAATCAAAAGGGGGATCAGGAGACTACCAGGAAGCTTTGAGGGCTGCAAAATTAGAGTTCAGGCTCACAAGTGTCTAGTGGGCTACACCTTTCCACCTCTGTTTTGAAGGAGAAACAAATCCTCATTTTTCCCCCAGGGCAGAAATCTGGAAGCAACCTTTAAAAATGGGCATGGACAGATGCAGCTTGTAAGCCAGATGTTTCCAAGGCTTCCTAGTCTCTGATAATTGTTCATCATTAGTGGCTTATAGGTCAGTTTTGCATATAATGATTATATATATATATATATATAGTCAGTCACAATAAACTTATTCAATGTCATACTTTCCTCATTTGTGAGGTTGTTAGGAAGGATCGAATTAGAGGAATTTTAATTAGCTCAAATTTAGCCGAGAGGTAGCCCTAACAATACCACGTGCCAGGATCGTGCCCCAAAGTGTATACCAGAGGTCGCCAATACACCCCAAGAGAAAGAGACTCTGATACCAATTAGGTGCAATTAATCTAATGACATTTATTAAAGCACAAGTAAAACCACACGGCAAAAGGGGGCACACACACACACACACACACACACACACTCAATGCTACAGCAGGGGAGGGGTAAGTTCGGGAGATAGGTTGAGAAGGAGAGGCACCAGTAGGATATACTACCTTAGAAGTCTTCTCCGGGAAGTACAGATGAAGCTTGGATGGACAGTGAATCACGGCCGCGGAAGCAAAGGGGAGAGGGCTTAAGAGCCGAGTTCAAGTTGGTGACAGTGAGAACTCAGTTTAGCTCAGTGATTTCAGCAGAACTCAATTCTCAAAGAACCCAGGCTCAAAAAACCCAAGGAGGGTCCGAAATCTCAGGGTTTATATAGTGCCAAACGTATCTGGAGGCTGTGGGACTTGCTAGACAAAGGCGTCGATTGCCTGGGCATTGTTAAGTCAAGAGCAAGCAATGGGTTGCACAATGCACTAGGTCAGGACACAATTCGGAAGGGCAGCCAACTTGATTGCTGAGCCGTTAAGCTGATCACTGACCCATTAAGTGAGAAGCCAAGTCTATTGTCCAACTTGGGCAGCAGAGGTGATTCTGGTTTGGCAACTCCCAAGACTTCCTATGGAATTTCCCAATTTTAGCTTTTTCTCTAGGGCTCTGCCTTTGCAGGGCGAGCTGCCTACATGGTCTCTCCGCTTTTAGGTTAATGGCGGGTCCTCCATGGGGTCAGTCAGGGTTCATAGCACAGACCGCATGTACCCAAAATTTTATATAAATCCAAACTTGGTAACAAGGTGAATGACTGAACATCAACTTCAGGCTAGTGTTGTACTCCCATGCATTATATGTCTAGGAAAAGGTAAAGGTACAGTGGTGCCTCGGGTTACGAAAGTAATTCGTTCCGCGGCCGCTTTCGTAACCCGAAAAGCCTTCGTAAGCCGAAATGCCATAGGCGCTAATGGGGAAAAGCCGCGATTCCGTGTAAAATAGCGCCGAAAAGCACCAAAAGTTTTTTCGTAACCCGAAAAAACATTCGTAACCCGGAACAATTATTTCTTATGGGATTTTTTCGTATCCCGAAAATTTCGTAACCTGGGTATTTCGTATCCCGAGGTACCACTGTAGTCCCTTGACATGAATGTCTAGTTGTAACTGACTGTAGAGGATGGTGCTCATCTCTGTTTTTAAGCCAAAGAGCCAGTGTTGTCTGAGGACTGCTCGGGTGGTCATGTGGCCAGCATGAATGCACCAAATGCTCTTACCTTCCCACCGAAGTTGTACCTATCTACTTGCATTTGCATGCTTTCAAACTTCTAGGTTGGCAGAAGCTGGGACTAGTGATGGGAGCTCACCCATCATGCAGCACTTGGGCCTTGAACTGCCAACCTTCTGATCTTCCGATCATCAGAACTGGAGTCTTAGCCACTAAGCCACTGCATCCCCTATTATATGTCTACTCAGAAGCAAAAAGGAATTTTTCTGAGTCTCCATTCCACATCTGTTTTACTACTGAGAGAATGAGTCCCAGTATCATGACCTTATTTGTTTGTATTTTGTTTCATTTTAAATAGGGGATCTTTATCTGAAAAACGCCTCATCTTTCAGAAAGGTATGCCATTCATTGTGTCACATGTTTTGTTTGCTTATTTTGAGTATGGTAATAAGCCAAACTGATTGAAAAATAACTATAAAAATATCCAGTCCATCAGCTCATTGAAACACGTGAAAGAGCAGCACAGAATGATAATACTGTCGGGAACCTCGACAGGTCACATTGACTTTCATAGCAAAATGCCTGTTGAGATAAATGGCTACCCTGTGAAAAACAATGATGGGGACAGGCAGGACTTCCATGAGAGAGAGCTTATAGTCTATGTTAAACACAAAGCAGCCAGCTCAGCCATACCTTTATTGCCTTACTTCCAAGTGAAAAGGTAAGGAAAGCCACCCTTAGACAAGGATGATATAAATCTTGCTTCCACATACAGGCTCCCCCTAACCTGAAAAACCCAACCCTATGCAAGGCCTAATTTAAAAAAAAAATTCTTCATCACCAATGGATTTTTAAAATGCCCTGTAAGATTTAAGGGAGATAAAATTGTCTGGGAAAGAGAGCATATGCTTTACCTACTTCCTTACAATAGTGTCTATATAGGGCTGGGGTAGGCAACCTTTTTGAGCCGGGGGCCGAGTTGCTGTCCCTCAGACAACTGGGGAGCCGAATCGGGGGGGGAGCTTCCACCCTCCGGGGGCGGGGCTGCATGCCAGGGCGGAGCTTCCACCCTCTGGGGCGGGGCTTTCTCTGCTCCCTTTCCCGACCTCCAGCTGTCTGAGAGACAGCTAGAAGTGGGGGGGGGGGAATTGGGAGAGAGGGTGACAGGCGTGCGCCTGCTCCTCCTGCCCTTCCTTGGCCCCCAGCTGGGGACCAGTAAGGGCCTGTGAGGGGCAGGAGCAACAGGCGCGCGGCCCCTGCTCCTGTCCTCAGGGCTTTGCCAGGCCTGAGGTGTCCTCTGAAGCTGCCTAAGCCCCGCGGGGAGGAGGAGGTGTGTGCCTGCCCTCTCCTCCTTGGCCCCTGCCTTCGGCCGAACGGGCTCCAAGGGGTCCTTTCGGCCGAAGGGGACGGCCAAAACCACTCTCATTGTTAAAGCAGACCTTTTAGCATTAAAAGCACTGAAAATACACAGAAATGCACTTTGGAAAGTCACACTGGCTCACCTGCAGAAAGGGTGCATGTCTTAGAATCATAGAATCATAGAGTTGGAAGAGACTGCAAGGGCCATCCAGTCCAACCCCCTGCCATGCAGGAAATCCAGATCAAAGCATCGTCGACAGATGGCCATCCAGCCTCTGTTTGAAGACCTCCAAGGAGGGAGACTCCACTACACTCCGAGGAAGTGTGTTCCACTGTCGAACAGCCCTTACTGTCAGGAAATTCCTCCTAATGTTGAGGTGGAATCTCTTTTCCTGTAGCTTGCATCCATTGCTCCAGGTCCTAGTCTCTGGAGCAGCAGAAAACAAGTTTGCTCCCTCCTCAATATGACATACCTTCAAGTATTTAAATAGGGCTATCATATCACCTCTTAACCTTCTCTTCTCCAGGCTAAACATCCCCAGCTCCCTGAGTCGTTCCTCATAGGGCAAGGTTTCCAGACCTTTCACCGTTTTAGTCGCCCTCCTTTGGACACGCTCCAGTTTCTCAGTGTCCTTTTTGAATTGTGGCGCCCAGAACTGGACACAATATTCCAGGTGGGGCCTGACCAGAGCAGAATATAGTGGCACTATTACTTCCCTGGATCTAGATACGATACTTCTATTGATGCAGCCTAAAATCGCATTGGCCTTGTTAGCTGCCGCATCACACTGTTGACTCATGTTCAACTTGTGGTCTACTTGGACTCCTAGATCCCTTTCACATGTTGTCTCCTTAAGCCAGGTGTCTCCCATCCTATATCTGTGCATTTTATTTTTTCGCCCTAAGTGCAGTACCTTACATTTCTCCCTGTTGAAGTTCATTCTGTTAGCTCTGGCCCAGCTTTCTAGTCTATTCAGGTCTTCTTCTTCCTACTCCTCCTCCGGCTCCTTCCTTCCTCCTCTCCTTCCTCCTCCCTCCCTCCCTCCTCCTCCTGCTACTTCCTTCCTTCCTCCCTCCTCCTCCTCTTCCCCTGCGGACCCCCACCTCCTTCTCCCCAGGCCCGCAGCTGTGCAGCAACTGCGGGCTTGGGGAGAAGGACAAGGGGGACCCTCGCCTCCTTCTCCCCAGGCCCGAGGCTGTGGAGCAACCGCGGGCTTGGGGTGAGGGACGAGGGGGACCCCCACCTCCTTCTCCCCAGGCCCGCGGCTGTTTAGCAACCGCGGACTTGGGGAGAGGGACGAGGGGGACCCCAGCCTCCCTCTTCCCAGGCCCGTGGCCCCACTGCCTCTCCCCACCCTGTGGGAGGGCCAAGGCTTCCCCACAGGGCAGGGAGAAGGGGAGCGCCGCCGGCCCCAGCTCTTTCCCCCGCCCCTCTGGGAGGGCAGAGGCCGTCCCAGAGGGCCGGGGAAGGAGCACGCCGCCTGGGGCTGCTCCTATGGTGCCCGCGGGCCGGATCAGGCCCGCGAACCGTAGGTTGCCGACCCCTGATATAGAGTTTGCACACAGTTAGTTCAAAGTAAGAAAACAAATAGTCTCAACTGCAACCTGTATTTAATGTAGTATATAGTTCAGCCTTATTGCCACTGTCATCTTTCGGCCTGAGAGGGAGTGATCAGGCAGACCCAGAGAGAGCCTGAAGAAAGAGGCTTCTCCCTCCTTAACTGTCTTCTTAGACTGCAAGAGATTCTTCCCAGATGACCTGAGAATGCGGGAAGGATTGTATGGGAGGAGGCGTTCCCTCAGGTAAGCTGGGCCCAAGCCAGTGCCCGGAAGTTAATAGGCAGCCAGTGTAGGGGTTTTAAGATAGGTGTAATAGGTTCAAATTTCAAACTCCCTGTAACCAATCTGGCTGCCATATTTTGGACCAGTTGCAGCTACCGAACAAGGCATGAGGGTTGCCCCATGTAGAGCGCATTACAGAAATCAGGATGAGAGGTTACCAGTGAATGTACAACTGTTTCTAGGTTTCTTGCTTCACAGGACCACACGATCCCACTACCGTGAAAAGTTCATGCCACTGGCAAAGGAGATCAAGCTAGATAGATTATCCAAAAGTATGCATTTTATCTAGCCATTGAAACAGAAAAATCTCATAAACATATCTGCTGTCTCTGAGAGTAAAATATAATAATAAAAAATAACTAACCAGTGTTGCCCTAATTGTGACAACAGCTGCTTTACTTTGCCTAATAATAATAATAAATAATAAATTTTATTTATATACCGCTTTTCCAAAAAGATCAAATGGCAGGGCTGGCCTTGACTACTTAGCAAACCAGATGTGAGACTGAGCAAAGAGTGCTAACTCCCTTTGCTCCCTTTGGCAGCTTGTGCTGGCACCCTGGAAATAGCCGGCTTCAATGCATCATCCTATTGGAAAGAACAAAATGTCATGGGGGAGAATAAATCCTGGACGCCTGACCGAGCTGCTTTTGGTGTTGATGGTCTCTCCTGGGCAGCCAATCTGAATTCTGTAGATGAGTGGCTGGAGATAGATTTAGGAGGAAGGAAGAACATCACAGGTCAGTAAATATCAAGAGTCTGATAGTGGCTTCTAAAATCAGTCCTAATGTGGAGAAAAAAATGAGCAGAGTTCTTCTCTCACTGTACTCAACTTCTGGTGAGTAAATTAAGCTGACAATAGATGTGGGACAGACCAAATTGGGGTTGGGGAAGCGATTGCAGAGAGGCCTAGGTTTTTCTCTTGTACCCCACAGTAGGCTGCACCAACAGATTTACAGTCGGCCCTTCTTATACACGGATTCAAGCATACATGGTTTGAAAATGTTCCAACAAATATAAATTTACCTTGATATTCCATTTTTTATAAGGGACATCATTTTGCTATGTCATTGTATTTAATGGGACTTGAGCATACACGGATTTTGTTATACACGGGGGATCTTGGAACCAAACCCCAGCATATAACAAGGGTCCACTGTACAATTGAATATTGGCAGAAAATCTGTCCCAGAAGTGACTGGACAAAAATAGTTGGGGATCAGGGCAAACTAGAGTATGTACAGAGTCAAAATACTGTCTTTTGGGACATTTGGAGATGATTAATCACTTGAAAGAAAGACAGTATATGTAGTGGTTTGAGCATTGGACAACAGCTCTGGAAACCAGAGTTCGAATCCCAGCTCAGCCATGGAAACCCACTGGATGATCTTGGGCAATTCACACTGAGACTTATCACACGTGGGGGGTTTGCAGCTCAGATCCGCAGTCACTCCTGTTCTAGCAATGTGAAACGTGATGTTTTTTCACTCCAGATCTGGAGTCACTCCTGTCTATCAATGTGAATTCATATTAAACGTAATGTTTTACCACACCTGGTTGCCTTTCTGTTGCCCTTGCCAGTCAAGGGGGAAGCGGAGTCAGTTCGATTCCAGACAAGTCACGTGATGCAGATTCAAGCAAAGCGTGGTGAGTGCACATTGTATTACCGCACTGGAGGGTTCAACAATTCGAATCGGCACCCTTGCGCATGCTCAATGAGGCTCTGGACGCTGTCCTCCTTCCCTGCCCCCTCCTTAGCTGTCATCCTTCATCGGAGTGTAGGAGCAGGCAAGGGATGATGGAATAGGTCGCAAGGGATCACTGGGGCCAAGGTCGGGCTGAAGGAGCAGGCAGGGGATGATGGGATAGGTCGCAGGGGGTCACTGGGGCCAGGATCTGGCTGAAGGAGCAGGCAGGGGATGATGGGATAGGTCACAGGGGGTCACTGGGGCCAGGATCGGGCTGAAGGAGCAGGCAGGTGATGATGGGATAGGTCGCAGGGGGTCACTGGGGCCAGGATTGGGATGCAGGAGCAGCCAGGGGATGATGGAATAGGTCGCAGGGGGTCACTGGGGCCAGGATCAGGCTGAAGGAGCAGTCAGGGTGATGGGATGGGTGGCAGGGTGGCAGAGAGGACAAGATGGCATGAAAGAGGAGAAGAGATGACTTGAAGGCACACAACAACAGAATCACTTGAAAATGTAGATAAAATATTTGAGAGGTGGTGGCGGTGCAAGGGGTATTTGGAATGTAGAAAGTTCTTGGGGCTGATGTGTCTTTATTTTCCCCACCTCAATATAAACTCACACAATACGTGATCATTCTGTGAATTTACTTCAGCAAGACTGGCTATAAGCCTAAATACCCTAAAGGCACCAGATCCTGTCTGATCTCAAAAGCTAAGCAGGATCAGCCCTAGTTAATATTTGGATGGAAGACTGTCAACCAATACCAGGTGCTGTGAGCTGCAATTCAGAGGAAGGAACTGGCCCCAAAAAAACCCTATGAAATTTATGAGGTTACTGGAGCTTCATCTGCACTGCAGAAATAATCCAAATTAACACTTTAATTGCCATAGTTCAGTGCTATGGAATCCTGGGATTTATAGTTTGTTCTTTGACAGAGAAGGCTAAATATCTCACAAATCTACAAATCACAGAATTCCATAGCACTGAGCCATGCCCCAATGAGGACATCCAGAAGGAGACTAGCACTCCTAAATTTTGAATATTTCTAGAAGAGTGCCTTCTCCACATCTAAAACAGAAGTTTACAGCATTGCACCAGAATGAAGATTGCCCACCATGACCAACCTTTGCTGTAGAACCCAGATGCCACATAAATGTCCTTAATGTACATGATGTATTAAACAGATATTACTGTCCTCTTGGTTGTGAAGAATGTATCAAGTGCAAGAAAGTTTGGAGAGGCAAAGCTGCAGTCCTACCACAGATATGGAGTGCATGCCAGCTGTCACAGGAAATTCTATACTCCAACATCTGGGGATCATCTTTGGTCTGTCTGTACCTGTTTGCTTAATATTGCTCCTGGGCTTCTGGATATATAAAAAGAGAAACCCTAAAAGGGAAAAAGAAAAAGAAGGCAAGGATTTTTTTTTATTACTGGTGGTAGTGATATTCTGAACACTAAGCATGAAGTATCTGTTGCTGTACTAAGAGATGAGGTGCCTGAGAATGATGAGAGAAGACTTTTGGGAGTGGGCAGCAAAGATGAAGAATCCCTGGGAATGTTCCATCAGCCCCATCACCCATTCCAAATGTGCAGTCAAATGTAAAAAATGGTACCAGAACCTAAAAAACCTGTAGTGAGAATAATAGATTCTTCTTCCAAAGCGCTAAATCACATCTATTTTGAGATAAGGAACAAGGTGCCTTGCCATGACTGGAATAAACTTATGAGGAAGAGTGGTTTGTTGGACAATGACATTGACAAAATAAAGCTTGACAATCAACAAAGTATAGATGAAGCATGTTATCAAATGTTAAACACTTTACAAAATCGATCTGAAATTTGTGGTGCCTTGTGTATTTTATTAGATGGACTGTGAGACCTGAAGCTTAAGAATATTTATGAAAATATAACAAATGAATTAATAACCCATGATATAATACTGGAAACCAAAAACTAATATCGTGTTAAGACATCCATTGACGACCCCTTGTCATGGGGGAGAGGCTTGCGTACCCTAATGAAATTGTGAGCTATGCTGGCGGTGATATAATAGCCACCGGCAGGGCCTCCCATGCCAGACTGGTCACAACCGAAGGGTCTGACCAAGAGCGCCAAAGGGCAGGATGGGCTCTCTAGCCTTATGGCAACCATCCTAGGAGAAGGAAAACTCTAATCCCAAACCCAGGCAGTGCTTGTCTAACCCTGTAAGGTCAACCATCTAAGAGAAGGAAACTCTAATCAAAACTACGACCCGATGACCTCGCTGCTACCATCCATGTTTGTCAAGGCCTCAGCAGTCGAACCTCTGGTTTAAAGGGTGAGGCCAGTTCTGTGCCCACTGCGCTCCACCAAAAAAACCCATTGCACAGGCTCGAAGGATACATCCAACTTCCAAAAAAGCCCTGTAGCAATAGGCGAGGGACGAAACGGCAGGTGTAAAGATGCACTGGAAGCCGCAGACCCAACCCTGCATGCAGGTGGTTCAGAACTTTGGTCACTTGAGACTGACCCAGGAGATGACAGTCTTGTTCGGCAGCATCCTGAATGACCAAGCAGCCTTTTTTAAGGAGAGCACTGCTTGTTCCATATGGAGAGGGGCCTAGAAAAGGTGGCCTAACGAAAGCTCATCCCCATCTACCCTGTCTGGCCCAGCTCCATCAGGGCTAGCCTGAAAAAAGAGGCTCCTCCCTCCTTAACTGTCATCTTTCGGCCTGTGAGGGAGAGAATAGGCTGGCCCAGCTCCAACAGGGCTAGCCTGAAGAAAGAGGCTCCTCCCTCCTTAACTGTTATCCTTCGGCCTATGAAGGACAGAATAGGCTGGCCCAGTTCCATCAGGGCTAGCCTGAAGAAAGAGACTCCTCCCTTCTTAACTGTCATCCTTCGGCCTATGAGGGAGAGAATAGGCTAGCTCAGGAGGTGGAGCGCGGAGGAGGAGGAGGTGGCTGGCTGGCTGGCCGGCCACATTAATGGCCGCTGGCTGGGGCAATGGCCGCATCGGCAGGCCAGGCCCCAGAGCCAGCTCCAGAGGTGGGATTTGGCGGGAACCGGGACGTGACCGTACTGGTACCGCCAAAACCGTGCATGCCCCGCCTACCGGCAGGATATGTCAACCCTAATCACTATCACAATGCTGCAGCCTTTTTTGAAAACTCCTGCCGAATGAGTCTCGAAGAGAAACGACAACGCAGAAAGAACCACATCCCGGAAACATCACCCAATGAGACTTTCTGCAACTGGACTTGTTTATCTTGGATTGGCCTTTTTAGTCATCAGGGCGCTTGTAGAAAGCGTGGGATGAGTCCTTCCTGAATCTTCGTCCATGAAGAAAAGCCAGAGAGATTAAACAGAGTTGTTTACCTTGGCAGGGCTCTCTGGCAATGGGCACAAGAAATCTCGAGGGTGGTTTATAGTTGTATGGCTAAATAATGCTGGATTGCAACTCATACCAGATCTAGCCAATATAGAAAATGCAAGGAATTATGGGCACTGCAATCCAACATCTGCATGATTCCTAGTCCTGCCTTTGGAAGTCAGTGCACAGAGGATCCACTATGCCTGACTGCAATAAAGCAAATAGGCTGTAATTCTAAGCATTGTAAAAGTCAAAGCCTAGTGAATGAAGTAAGGCTTACTTCTGAGGAAACATGGGGTTTGCATTGTTGGGTCTCTCTCCCAGCCCCCCTCCTTCATGCACACTTCATAGTACAAGAGCATTCTCCGTTGAGAGCCTCTCCCTGGGTTGGACAGACCACATAATGGTCCCTTTTATACTTCTCATCCTCTCTTTCCTCCCTTATCTATTTGCATCTGTTCTCTCTTTTAGTTATTTCCCCCTTGATTTCCCTTGCCTTCATTCCTTCCTCCCTCTCTCCCTGTTACCACAAGGATATAGCCAGGGCAGACCAGGCCAACCGCTGCACAGCTAAACAAGCTCGATATTATGCCCCAGCAAACTCTCTCTTTGTTTCTAGAAAGCTGAGGGTAAATTGGGGCTTTTGTGTAGGAAACCTAGAATGAAGCTTGTTAGGAAAAATAGAGGCTTTGTGAGGCTGAGTGGCTGGAGGTTAAGTGGAATTGCAGAAAGGGAAGGGAGGGGAGAAGATGTTATCAGATGGCCTTCTCTGGTTTTTGGCAGATCAGGGAGATGGGTGTTAAACATTCAGATGGGTAGAGGGGCTGCTTATTGTTGCTGTGTGCCTGCAAGTTATTTCCAACTTAATAGCAACCTTAAAGTGACCCTATCATGGGGTTTGTTGGCAAAAATTTGTTCAGAGGAGGTTTGCCATTGCCTGAGACCATGTGGCTTGCCCAAGGTCACCCAGTGGGTTTCAAGGCCAAGTTGAGAATTGAAACTGGTGGTCGTCAGAGTCGTAGTCCAACACTCAAATCACTACACCATGCCGGCTTCTTATGCATCACCATTAAGCAGGATTTACATCTGAAAAATAGGGCAAAAAGGAACACCGAACACATTATTATTAACCTTTATTTATAAAGCACTGTAGATTTACACAGCGCTGTACATACAATCTTTTTAATTGGACGGTTCCCTGCCCTCAGGCTTACAATCTAAAAAGACACGACACAAAAGGAGAAGGGAGTAGTGGTGGGGAAGGGGCCTCTCTAGTAGGATAATACATATAAAATACATAGCAACACAGGAAATGATTCAGTAAAACAGACAACAAAAAGCAAGTGACAATTATGCAATGCCTGGGAACGCTGCCCTGAACAGGAAGGTCTTCAACTCCGTTTTGAAGCTGGTTAAAGAAGTGATGGCCCTTGTGTCTCGTGGGGGGAAGAAGGTTCCAGGAGTGAGGGGCAGCGAGTGAAAAGGGGTGAGTCCGAGATGGGGCAGAGGAAATCCTGGGCTGGGACAGCAGACCTTGACTACCAGAACGGAGGGCCCTAGTGGGAAGGTGAGAAGAAATAAGGTCTGTTAAGTAAGGAGGGGCCAGCGCATGGAGGGCTTTAAACGTGGACAGCAGGAGCTTATACTGAATGCGGAAAGGGAGGGGGAGCCAGTGAAGGGATGCCAACACAGGAGAGATGTGGTCAGAGCGGTGGGTGGAAGTGATAATGTGTGCAGCTGAATGCTGGACAGAAATTAAAGGACGGAGGTGAGAAAGAGGAAACCCAGCCAGGAGGATGTTACAGAAATCAAGTCATGAGACCACTAGGGCATGGACCAGGATCTTGGCAGTAGAAGCAGAGAGATATGGTCGGATTTTGGCAATGTTGTATAAAAAGAATCTACAAGCCTTGGCTGTGGTCTGGATCTGAGGGATAGACGACAGAGAAGAATCAAAGATAAAACCAAGACTGCGGGCTTGCTGGACTGGTTGAATAGAAATGTTGTCCACAGAGACAGAAAAGGAGTGTTGAAGGGTGGACTTAGGAGGAAAGACAAGAAGCTCCGTCTTGGACATGTTGAGCTTCAAACGCCGATGGCGCATCCACTGCGAGACAGCTGTGAGACAAGATGAAACTTGCTGTTCAAGCCTTGGTCATTTGAGATCTTAGTGAGAGCTGTCTCTGTAGAATGCCTTGGGCGGAAACCAGACTGAAGGGATCAAGAATGGAGTTGGCTTCAAGAAATTCAAGACAACGCAGATAAACAACCCGTTCCAAAACCTTAGATAGAAAGGGAAGAAGAGAAATCGGACGATAGCTAGACAAAGAGGAGGAGTTGAGAGAAGGTTTTTTCAGAATTGGGGAAATGAGAGCATGTTTGAAGTCCAAAGGGAAGGAGCCTGTAGAGAGAGAGAGAGATTGAAGATATGGAGAAGCGAGGGCAGAAAAGAGGGAGCTACAGAAATTAAAAGACGAGTAGGAAGTGGATCAAGAGGACAGGTTGCAGGTTTGCAAGAGTTCAGAAGTATAGATAGTTCATCCAAAGAAGCAGGAGGAAACACAGAAAATTTTTTAGGCAAGGGCAATAGAAGATTAAGAGCAGAAGAATCATCGGGAGGGACTATCTCAGAACGAATAGTGGTGATCTTTGAGATGAAATAATTAGCAAAGTCATTAGTAGAGAATGATGAAGAGACAGGAGGAGAGGGAGATTTAAGCAAAGTGTTGAAGGTGGAGAACAAACGCTGCGGGCGCCTCTCATTGGCAGAGATCAATGATTTGTAATAATTCTGTTTTGCCATAGAGAGGGCACATGAGAAGGAAGAAAGAACAAATTTGTAATGAATAAAGTCAGCCCACTGTTTGGACTTTCTCCAAAGACATTCGGCCACTCTAGAGCAGGACCAGAGAAACTTGATGATAGGGGTAAGCCAGGGCTGAGGCCTAGTCATAGAGGAAGAAGTGCGTACAGAGATAGGGGCAAAGCGGTCAAGAATCGAGGAAAGAGTGGAGTTAAATAAAGACATTGCTGAATCAGCAGAATCCCCAAGATTTAGGGAAGAGAGAGATGAATCCAGGGTCTGACCAAGATGGTTAGAGTTAACGGATTGAAGATCACGAAAATAGCGTTGGATAGTGTGTTGAGGAGGTGGAGTATAAGTAAGAGCAAAGGAGATTAAATGATGATCAGATAGTGGAAAGTCAAGTGCCAGGTAGTCAGAAATGACGTAGTTTGCAGCAAGAACTAGGCCAAGACAGTGACCGCTGTTCTGGTGAATTGTGGGAGTCTGGGAATCTGAGAGTTTGAGATAGGGTGGTATGACAATCCAGGGTTTGACCAAGATCAGATAGTGGAAAGTCAAGTGCCATTGAACAACAACTTCCAGAATTCCAGCAGTGACTAAGGGGGGGGGGTACAGACAGGCGGCTCGATGCTTCCCCTCTTTACCCCTTGTCACCGCTACGCCAACTCCACAGCACCGAACACACTCTAAAAAAGAAGCCGCCTAGAGTTGCTTCTTTTTAGGAGTGCCATAATGGCGCGCGCACGCCCTGACGCCTCCGCTTCCAGCGAGCGCTGTTTCGACACATGGATGCCAACGCATCATCATCATGCACCCTGTGTGGGTGGGGCCATAGCAAGATGGCACACGGGTGCCGCTAGTAGGGCTGGATGCCCTACTGAGCCCTTGAATCGGCCCCAGGACAGCGCTTTTGCTCGTCTGTATTATGCCCCAGTTAGCTGAGCAATTCTGAGATCAGTAGTCAGAAAAAAATGTTGTTTTTCCAGGCTGTCCTTTTGCTTATTCTAATTTGCTGCTGTTATGTGCTTTCAAGTTGACTTTGAATATGCTGATTCTGTCCTAGGACTTTCTTGATAAGATTTATTTTTGAAGAGGATTGCCATTGCCTCTAAGACTACGAGGATATGGAGGGTTGGCTGTAATTATGAATATGAGCTGCTCTGGCAGATTCAGAGACCAGCGTCCCTCCCCAAATCTGCCATAGGCATATACATACCAACAGAAACTTGGTGGCAAGTCACATGCACAGGAGAACTGATAAGACAACCATTTTCTACTTGTTATAAGGGTCTTTTTTTCTCTTTGGCACCATAACTGACTGGTGTGGCTTGCTCTTAAACTTTTATTGTTTTGTCGGTGGTGGGGTGTATTTGTGGGCTGCAAAAATTACCTTGTTTTTTTTATGGAGAGGGGGCACAAGGGGCCTTGAACATGGAGGGGGACACATCAACATTGCCAGAGGTGGGGAATCATACGTTCAGGGGCTGAATCCACTTCTCCTGGGTTCCTAATCTGACATTATGGGTTTCTACAATAGCCTCAGTCCCCATGATACCATCATTTCACATTTTCCTAGCTTTTACATATTTTCTTTTTTCTCCTTCTAAAATATTGTAGTGCATCTTCTAAGACTTAGTTATTGGTAATGATAAAATTTTGTTATTTTTGTTCTCACTCTTTTGCCTTCAAACTCATCTATCATTGGAATGTAGCCCCTAGTAACCTTTCTGAAACTGAGTTTGGTCCTTAGCCTAAGAAAGTTTATGCATCCTTGGAATAAATAATACAGGTATAGATCTACAAATGAACTACAGTCGGCCCTTCTTATACACGGATTTTTTATACACGGATTCAAGCATACACGGTTTGAAAATGTTCCAAAAAAAGTATAAATTTACCTTGATTTTCCATTTTTCATAAGGGACACCATATTGCTATGTCATTATATTTAATGGGACTTGAGCATACACGGATTTTGTTATACACGGGGGATCTTGGAACCAAACCACAGCGTATAACAAGGGTCCACTGTACTATGAGGAAGCTTCCTATTTATTTTATTATTTTGTTTTTATGTCACCTTTCTCTAAATTGGACCCAAGGAGACTCACAAAAGATGCTTTAAAAGGGTACACTTTTTAAAGCACAAGTAAAAATGTTCCAGGAGCTATCTTTTAACTCATTTTCTTATCTTTTGAAATCTCTTCTTGGAAGCTACAAGGGGCCAGGGGCCATCATGTCCTATTTGTTAGTTTTCCAGAAAGCTCCGGTTGATGGCTGTTCCCAAAAGATGCTGGACCATTTCTGTGGCTGACCATCCTGGTTCTGCTTCAGTTTCTTGGACTGTACATATAGCTTAGATGTCTCTGTATCTCTTTCAGGAATTATAACCAAAGGATCTTCTCATCAACTGAACTACTATGTAAAATCTTACCAGCTTCTCTCAAGCAGGGATGGCAAAAATTGGAAAGTTTACAAATTCAATGGTGGTAATGAAGCTAAGGTGATGTTCAATTGGAATTGGGGAATGGTTATGGCTGGGATGAAGCATGTCAATAGCCGAGGCCATTCTGGAGTAAGGGAGGGAATTTTATAGTCCCCCAAATATTGTTGAATTGCAGCTCCCAGCATTCCTCATTGTTGGCAATGCTGGCTGGACCTAGTTCCA
>NC_056530.1:5898936-5979997 GCF_019175285.1 Sceloporus undulatus
GATCTGATCTAGAGAAATTATTAAAGGCTACCCAAGTCAACTTGGTAGTTGTTGTCTAGCATACCTGGAGGGCACGAAGTTGGAAAAGGCTGCATTAGAACATGCCTCCCTTGTTATAAATTGATTATTTCTGATCTTGCAGGTCATGCTCCTTCAGTTAATAGTTTATTTCTCAGAGGTTTTAATGTTTATATACAATTTTCTAGTCTATTTCTTCAGCTTCCTGTACTCACTATCTCCCATCTCTGTGTTCGGAAGTTTTATGCAGAGCTTGGAAAAGTAACTTTTTGGAAAACAGAAAGTCCTCCCCCACCCACAAACATCCCTACATAGCCAGTGTTGGCTGGCAGGGTTCTGGGAACTACTGTACTTTTGCCAGCTCTAGTATTAGGCTGTGTTTAGTGAAATTTGGTGAAATTTGCCTATTACAGTACATTTAATTTTAAGGGAAGGGGGAAGGTAAGGAAATGGAGGACATGAAAGAGAATACAAGAAAGGAATGATCATCATTGACCCCCTTTTTTCTGATCTCTCTCCTTCCTTCCTTCTCTTGTAAACCACTCAGATCTTTGAAGGAAATAATGACAGCCGCCAAGTAGTCTCCAATGCTTTTATCCCACCTATCCTGGCCCGCTACCTGCGCATCATACCCCAGAGTTGGAACCAGAAGATTGCGCTGAAAGTGGCACTGTTGGGATGCCAAGCTGCTCGTCCAAAGGCTCTGCGTCCATATAGTGACAGTGGAAGTGAGGAGTTAGGAAACTGGGACTGTATGTTTGGGCTGAAGGCTGCTAGTTCATTTCAGCTGGACTACAAGTGTCTAATGAAGCTGTGGTCCTGAGATCTCAGAGCAATCTCAGAGCAGAAGGGAAGACCAACTGATAGCAGTGTAGTGGAGCAGGGTCTAAGTGCCTGAACGTTTTTGTTAGCAGAGATTATTATGTCCTCAGCCCACTGCACCTCCCTCAGGCTTTCTCTTTCTCACAGATTTTAGTAACAGTTCTCATAGTAGTTTGGGGGTGGTTTTAACAACAATTTATTGTTGCAAGCTATCCGAGTTGTAATGCAAGGTGTTTTATGGCTTGATCTTGAATTATGATTTATTCATTTTACAATGGGATGACAAATAGGGTTAGAAGCAGTGCCTGAGATGTGGTGTGATATATTTTTTGTTGTTGTGTGCCTTCAAGTCATTTCTGACTTATGGCAATCCTATGCTGAACCTATCATGAGGTTTTCTAGGCTGAGTGTGTAACTTGCCCATGGGCTGAGCCAGGAATTGAACCTAGATCTCCAGTCTTGGCTAGGGTTGATATATCCTGCCGGTAGGCGGGGCATGCACGGTTTTGGCGATACTGGTACGGTCACGTCCCGGTTCCCGCCAAATCCCGGCTCTGGGGCCTGGCCTGCCGATGCGGCCATTGCCCCAGCCAGCAGCCATTAATGTGGCTGGCCAGCCAGCCACCCACCTCCTCCTCTTCCGCGCTCCACCTCCTGGGTGGGTCGCGGCAGCTGCTGCACCGCCCAAGGCAGCTGTGCGGGCCACGGACAGCTGCGGCTTGCGCGCGCACTGCGCTAGTTTGCACAGCGCCAGCCGGCCAGCCACCCACCCACCTCGTCCTCCGCCTCCTCCATGGGCTGCAGTTGCCTGGGCCTCGGCTGGCTATGGTTTGCGCGCACTGCGCTTTCACGCGAGCGCGCACGCAGTTTTGCAGCAGCTCCTCTCCATCAGGCTGGCTGGCCAATAGGAGGACAGCAGGGGCGGGGCTGTTTCTAGCCCCAGTCTCCTATTGGCCAGCCTCAGGAAGCTTCAGAGAAGGAGGACGCTTCAGAAGAGGAGGTGGAGGAGGAGCACTGAGAGCCTCTGGCTCTTGGCCAGGGGGAGGAGAATGGGCCATTTCTTGGTGTGATTTGGCACCAAGTATGAAGAGGAGGAGGAGGTGGGTGGCTATTTGCACAATTTTTATTTTACATTTCTACCATCTGCCTAGGAATAATGCCAAAATGTCCTCCATTTTGATCATGCCTAAGAAACATGCATTTATATTTTACATTTTTTAAAAAAATCACCATTTTTTTCGCGTGTCCTTCATGTAAAAAAAAAAGTGTCCTACATTTGAAAATGTTGTCTTACATTTGTCCCAGTTTGGAGGTCCTGACCTATGGCAACCCTGGTCTTGATATGTTAAGTACCTCCCCTGAAATTAATACATGAGTCCTCAAACCAGTATAGTATCATGTTTTGAATGTTGGACTAGGACCCTGGGAGATCAGGCTTCAATCTCTGGTTGGCCATGGAGACCCACTGGGTGACCTTGGGCAAATCCCACCCTCAGCCTCAGCAGAAGACATGGGAAACCCTCCGCTGAACAAATATTGCCAAGCAAACCCCATCTTAGAATCATAGAATAATAGAGTTGGAAGAGACCGCAAGGGCCATCCAGTCCAACCCCCTGCCATGCAGGAAATCCAAATCAAAGCATCCCCAACAGATGGCCATCCAGCCTCTGTTTAAAGACCTCCAAGGAGGGAGATTCCACTACACTCCGAGGGAGTGCATTCCACTGTCGAACAGCCCTTACTGTCGGAAAGTTCCTCCTAATGTTGAGGTGGAACCTCTTTTCCTGCAGTTTGCATCCATTGTTCCGGTTCCTAGTCTCTGGAGCAGCAGAAAACAAGCTTGCTCCCTCCTCAATATGACATCCCTTCAAATATTTAAACAGGGCTATCATATCACCCCTTAACCTTCTCTTCTCCAGGCTAAACATCCCCAGCTCCCTAAGTCGTTCCTCATAGGGCATGGCTTCCAGACCCTTCACCATTTTAGTTGCTCTCCTTAGGTTCACCATAAGTTGGAAACTATTTGAAGGCGCACAACACTACCTCAAAACTGCACATATAACAAAAGGAATCTTCTCACAGAAGGAATTGACCCCTAAGGCTCAAAAGGCTTTTGCTGAGCAGATTTATTGCTTTTATGTATTAATCATAACACACTGGTTTAAAAGAGTCATCTGAGGAAGTGGACTGGCATCAGAGGAAGTTCATTCTAAACTATAAATCACTCTTAAAGATATTTCTAGATTTCCTCCCCCCACCCCCTTTTCCTCTTCTTACCCCCTAAAATTGTACTCTTTGTAGTCCACAGTGGCCCCCAAGAGCTTCCCGTCCTGACTAGCAGCCCTGCCATTTTCACAGAAATTCCAGGAATAGTGATCAGTTCAGAAAAAACAGGTAAGTACTCCTGACATCTTGATGTTGTGGTCAGATGGAATAGGACTGGGGGTTTGCTATCACCTTTGCTGTGGGAGGAATAGGTGCATGTTTGCCACTACGCATAATTCGTGCCACCCTGCTCTTGCCTTGCCTGCATGCACACTGTGGCGGTTTGTACTCACAGGAGCTAATGAAGTGAAGAGTCAAAGGCTGGGGTCCAGAGTGTGACCCAACTACATTTAGTTTTCAGCCCAAATTCATCCTTTGGAAGATAAAACCTTCCATAATGAATGCATTCCAATGACTTAAAGTAGGGAAGCTTAGTTTGGAAGGATTGTCTGCTGTCACACTTGGACAGCTTCCAGCGCATGCATACATATTTATCCACTACACAGATACAAATATGAGAGAAAGCCATAGTTCAACAGTAAAATTCTTGCACTGCATGCAGAAAGTTCCAGTTCAACCCTGGAAATCTGAACCTGTTAGGGCTGTGAAAGTGGACAGTCCTTGCCAGTCATCCAACACAGTAAATCAAGGGTCTTGCTTAATATAAACAACCATTCTCTGCTCTTCTGTGTATTGCAGCAGAATAGTTAATACACAAGAGGAAGATTTACACATCATGAAGCTACTGTGCTTATAACCGACATATCCTGTGCAAAATGCCAGCCAAGGGCTTTCTCTCTTCTCATTTGCTCACTCAGTCACTGTTTTATCTACACGCGGATTCATTAATTTCCTTTTCAGTTTGGCAGTTTCCTTTGGGAGGAGGAGCAGCATTATTGGTAGCTCTTTTTTCCTTCAAACCCCCCCCCCTTTATATAACTCCCTCTCTCTCCCTTGCACCATAATTGTGATAATTGAGCCCTTCCCAGAAGGCATCTGGCTCCATCCTGGCTTCTGAGGGGATTCCACCTACACATCTCTTCTTGTAAATCCATGATATCTGACAGTGACAAAGGCTGCAACTATGGAGAAGACTTAGGGATTGCAAATAGTAACTTTTTTTAAATGGAGGGAGACCATTTTTCAGTGAGAATACACTGGGAATCAGAGTTCTGCAGACACCCTTTAAAAAACACAAATGGTAGTTGGTCTGAACCAGGGAAAGCCCTCACTGCTTGCTATCTCTCCTCTGCCAGGCTGAGACCAACCACACTTCTCCCAGGTGGATTTATGCATTAGGGAGGCATGCAGAGCATCTCAGAATATCTCAGAATATTCATGGTTCAATAGGGATTCTACTCTGTAACATACATAAACACAGTAATTAATCTGGTCTCAATGAACTATGCATGCTGAAGTGAGATATCTTTCATAGACAGTAAGGATAGTGGAGAAGAAAGAGAACCCAAAGGCTGATTCTGTTTCTTTCTTCAGGGCCCCCTTTACTGGTGATGCTGCTGATTGGAGGTTTTGTCCTAATCTGCTCTGCTCTCTTGTTGCTGATTTTTCTCCGTCATAAGAAGAGGTGAGTAACATTTATTTCATTCCATCTTTTGTAAAATTTCTATCCCACCTTTACTTCTTAAATTTATATCACCAAGTCATTCAAGAATATCAGGTCCTCCGCCACTTTTTTAGTCTCATTACATCTTGTAAGGACAGAAAGACTGAGGGCCCGAACAGACAGGCCAAAATAAGGCTGCTTCGGGTCACTTTGGAGGTATGCAGTTTAAATGACACACACACCTTAAGTGGCTAGTAGCACCTTCTGGCCTCTTAGGACTCATGCATCATTTAAACAGTACACCTCCAAAGTGAGCCGAAGCAGCTTTATTTTAGCCTGTCTGTTTGTGCTCTCAGTCTCAGCTAGTGAGCTACATGGCCAAGAGGAGATCTGAACCTGGATATTTCAAGTCTTAGCCAACATTTTCACCACTGTTCCACACTAGTTATTTCCTTCCTCTTTTTCCTTTAGCCCAGCAATTGGTGAGAGCCCCTCTGAACTCAACCCTGGAGTGAGCAGCTTCCTGATACATAGGAGCCTCACAACACTATCACCTGCCCTCAGAAAACCACAGTCCCAGTGTGCACCCATTCCAATAGTTTAAAAACATTTTATGCCTGTTAGAGGACACAGAAACTTGCTATGTCCTCCTGTCCTTTAAAGCCATGGAGCGGCCTTTTAAAAAGTCTCAAAAATAGCCACAAGTACTTCTCTCAACATAATGTAGAATTTGAGGAAGCTCAAGGGAAAGTACAAAATACAAAGGAACACAGACTGAGCACGCAGAATTCAAAGCTATAGCTGTGTTAGTCTGCAGAATCAATATGTAGAGAGATCTTGTAGCACCTTTGATACTAACTGAAAGAAAGCAATTGGCAGTATGAGATTTCGTAGACTGAAGTCTTTTTCCTCAGATGCTTTTGGGGGGGAGCAAGTTTCTTGAAGAGGTTAATGGCCACTCCATTCGGCTAAATTTGGTGCTTTCCATAATGGTAGAATTCAAAGATATAGCCATGTTAGTCTGTAGAATCAGTATATAGGGAGATCTTGTAGCACCTTTGAGACTAACTGAAAGAAAACAGTTGCCAGCATGATATTTCGTAGCCTTCAGCCTACTTCCTCAGATCAAAATCATCTGAGGAAGTAGACTGAAGTCTAGGAAAGCTCATGCTGCCAACTTCTTTCTTTCAGTTAGTCTCAAAGGTGCTACAAGCTCTCCATACATACTGAGCACATAGAAGCATTAGTTACTCCCCAGTCCCCACAAAATATTATGTTTCCTGGGAAGAAGAGGTACCATAGTCCCCTGCCTCTGAAGGGCATTAGGTTGAAGAATACTGGGTTAGACGACTTCCGGGTGAGGACTAATGGTAGGTTGATGTCCCTACCCAAGCTCCATGACAGGGAAAACATAAGCAACAAAAGAAGCAGGTTAGGAAGCAAGTATAGTTGTCCCTCCATATTCGCTAGGGTTAGGGGAACAAGACCCCCGTGAATATGGAAAAACCGCAAATAACAAAAACACTGTTTTTACCTGAGAGGACACCTCTCTAGAAATCTCTAGGTCCTCCAGTGCAACTCTGTGGTCAATGTCCAACATACACTGACCATAGAATGGCACTGGAGTAGCTACAAATGGTCTTTCAGTGCAACTTTTAGTTAAAGTTGACCACAGAGTTGCACTGGAGGACCTAGACAGTCCTAGAGAGAACATATTAATGAAATCCATGAATAATCAAATCCGCAAATATCAAAGCCGCAAATATGGAGGGATGACTGTACAGCAAAACTCTCTCTAGACATGGAGAGAGTGTGAGAGTACCCATGCATGCTCTGAAATGCTATTCTTCACAAGGAGCCCACAGAAATCATAGCAGTCTGAAGCAAGTTGAGCAGTAAAGGGAGGAGGCTCAGGATGAACATCACACCTAAGTGAGCCTTTAATGGTCACTGGATCTGCAAAATCCCTCACTTTCTTAGGCCCGTTACAGACGGGCCTGAAAATACGGACTGGGTCCATATTAGGGTTAGAAAGGGGCGTCACTTCCTGATGCCCCTAACCCTAGTACGGACCCAGTCTGTACAAAATGGTGGCGGCCGTTCCACACGGCCGCCGCCATTACGACGTCACGAACGCGCCATCTCCAAACGAGGTGGCGCGGACGTGACATCTTTGCGCCGCGTGAGGGCGCCTAGTGCACCCTTTCCGCGATGCAAGAATGAGCTCCGAAACGGAGCTCCTTCTGGGGTTTGCGTCGCTGGGTGCAGCCTTTACATGGCTGCGCCCAGCGACGCAGAGGAGAAAGGGGCCAAGCGGCCCCTTTCTCCTCCTCCCCACTGTCGGCGGGTGTCCTTGGGGCTTGAAGCCCCATGGACACCCCTTTCCAGCGGCTTCCCCGCGGACTGCAAAGCGCCGGATTGGGGCCTCGGAGGCTGCCGGTCTGGCAGTTGAAGCCCCGATACAGCGGGGAAAGGGGCGGGTGCAGGCCGCTCCAAACGGGCGGTCTGTAACCCGCCTCAATTACCTTTAACTACTTAATTTACAAGTGAAGAGAATTCTTCTGAGTGATGGTGAAACTAAAGGCTTGATGAGTTGCCATCTTTCTGTAAATAAGATCTGAGAAAATAAAGGTTATTTGCAATATTTTATCTTAAAAGCAAAAAGCCCAAGGAATGTGACTCAACAAAGTTTTAAACAGATAAAAGGGACAGTAACCTTAGAAGATACAAGATGTCTTACTTTTTTTCTTTCAACGATTGAGTCTTGAATACTAAATTTTGCTAAGTAAAGAGGACAGACCTCTGGGGAAAGTAGATTGTTTATGTAATAAGAAGATAAGATTAAGATTAAGACAGTGTCTTTGGATCTACAGAGAATGCATTGGGATGAAATTCTTAATTTAAAAACGGAAAAAGGGGGGGAAAGAACCCAGGAGATTTTTTGTTTGTTTGTTTTTAATCCAGTTAGTGTTGGATTTATTGAATCATACAGAAGTTGGAAGAGATCAGGTTTTTGAGAAATGATGATATGACGAGTTCAAAGAATTTAAAGACTCTCTAAAGTGATTGGTTGGGATTGCAAAACAAAGTAATGATAAAGTGAAACTTTTGGAAATTGAAATTCTAAGCAATGAGATGGAAAAAGATTTGGCTAATCTGGTATTGTTAAAAGGTTTTTTAAAAAGTTAAAAAGATTAATGGAAAACAAGAATATAGCGGTCAAGTTGCATTGATGGGTGGAATTGCTTTTAAAATTGAGCAGCAAGTTTAACATTGGAGTGTCATCAAGAAGAATATGAATTGTATATTACCACAAAATGTTAAGATATGGAGAGGAATTTGAGAAGGACGTTAGGATAGGAGAGAGTATACCTGCTATTGTTGGAGAGATGTTTGTAATGATAAAGAAGGTTTTGCTCGGAATGCAATTTCTATTTCAGGCAACTGATGTACTATTTAAGGAAGAGCAAGGAAATGTGCTAAAGTTTGTAAGATGGTGGAAAAAACCAAGCGTTAAACACAAAATTAAAGAGGTTTTGGTAAATTGGGTTAGGAATGTTAGCTACAACATACAGATGGATCAATGAGAAAATATATGGTCAAGGGGATTATGTCATGATTTCAAAGAGGATTTTTATAAAATGAATTTCTAGAAAATGATGTATTGTTGCTACAAGGTGCAGCATACAAATCTAAGACAAATTGCTTAGAATGTATAAAATGATTTAAGATGTATGTCAGATAGGATTTAAATACATATATTGATGAAGAGAATTTAAAAATTAATGCTCAATTAAAACTGGAGCTTTTCCCTTTTCGGATGATTGATGTACAGTTGGAAAAGAACTATGAAAGATTAATCTATATGGTTAAGACTGCAAGAATTGATATATATGAAAAGATGGAAGAATGCTTGTGGAAGGTGATCTAATCAGTTGAAATGAACAAATTGTCTGATTTGACTAAAGAATGGCTGTTAGAGGTTTTTTTTGTTTTTTTTTAAAATCTGAAACCCCTTACAGGCGTTTTGTGGAGGAAAAAGAAAAGAAAATGAATTGGTAATTTTTGGTTTTGATTATTAGAGAGAATAGGTTATTGAAGAAGAAAATAGCTGTAATCTTTAGATAAGTATGAATAATTATATGTGTATATAACAACAAAAAGGAAGATAAGAAGTCCTCTTTTTCTTTCATCTTTTTTTCTTGTATTTTTCTTCTTCTAATTTCTGTATTTTTAATATACTTTGTAGAAAAAAATATTGGGTTATAATATTATGGCTGTTTATTTATTTTTTATTTCAATTGAAGGGACACTCATAGAACAGATTCCTCAATTGTTGTGCAGTATAAAATAAATAGTCTAATAAAATAAAACAAAAAAATTAAATCAACACAAATCAAGATTTAAATCAGCCCAAAGATACTTAGAGATAAGTTAGCATTGCAGAAACAATGGCCTGTTACAGACAGCCAAAATAAAGCTGCTTCGAGTAACAGTGGACATATGGTGTTTCAATGATGCATGCATCCTAAGAGTCCAGAAGCCAAACCAAAGCCATGCTCCAGTCCTTAGGGCTGGAGCGTGGCTTTGGTGTGACTTTTGGACTCTTAGGACGCATGCATCATTGAAACACCATACCTCCACTGTGACTCGAAGCAGCTTTATTTTGGCTGTCTGTAACAGGCCAATATAAAAACCAGAATTATAAAGTACAATCCACGATCAAGAGCTAAAACTACTTGGTAGATATAGAATGTAAAATTACTAAAATGCCCAAAGCTAGGAAAGTAAAAGAAACAAGTGGCCCTACCGATGTTGTTGGACTGTAAGTGACATCAGTCCTAGCCCATATAGCACATAGTGAGGGATGGTGGGAGTTGCAGTCTAACATCACTTGCGGAACTACAGTTTTCCCAGCCCTGCTTAGAGAGACATTTGTAGCTGCCTCCAAATTATTTATATGCTAAACCCTCTAATTGGTAACTACTATGCTGTGATGTTCTTTGAAAGTTCAATATTTAGGCAACAACTGAAGCTCATGCACACAACTGTATGTACAACTGTTTTGTTTTTTTTGCATAGGAATAAGGCTGGTATATGGTTTGTATGCCATTTAGTAGCACTTATTGGTTCTAGTCCTTGATGTGGAAATTGTCGTTGAATCCACCTGAGTCTTCTTTCCTTTCCTTTGGCAGGAAGGCAGCAGTAGATCAAGACTGTGGCCTCACCAAAGGTAAAGTACAGAACAGTGTATTATTAACCTTTATTTATGAAGCGCTGTAAATTTACACAGCGCTGTACATGCAATCTTTTTAGTTAGACGGTTCCCTGCCCTCTATGAGACACAAGCTAATAGTCATATTTGGGAGCTGGGAAACAAATTAGTTTTCTTATGTGACAGGCTGGGGGTGGATTAGATTAGATTATTTTGTGCTTTGTATACACATTTTATCATATTTACCCCACTTTTTAGAACTGAAGTACGGATTATTAAATCTCAGTTGTGGCATCTTGTATTTGGAATTCTCATTCTTTCTTGCCTTGTACCCATTCTGATGTCTTTTGAGTACTGGGATTTTAAAAATTCTTTTGCACAATGATGATGATGGTTTACTGCTGTGTAGTCAATGTCCAGCTATCCTTTTTTTATCTGTCTGTTGGAGACAACTCCAGTGAGCTTAAAAATGAGGACTATAATAAAATGGTTGCAGTATACAGTGCTCATATTTGAAGAGCCAGCTAGCCTGGCATGCCCTCTTTACTCCATTCCAACTCTCTCTCTGATTTTATGCCTGCCTGCAACAGATTTGATGCTCTCGGCCATAATATTCTGTTTTTGATCCAAACTGGTGGAAAGGTGCTTTTCTATCACAATGGGCACAATTTCTTCAAAATTTGTGTCTCTTTCTCCTGACAGATTCCACTTTAATGTACCGAATACCGGAAGACAGTCAGGTAGTTCCTGGAGGAAGCCTGCAACCTTCCACCTCTGAAGTCACCTCATTCCATGGAGCAGGAATGCCAGTGGATGTTGGCAAAGCTCAACCACCAGGTAAGTTATGTCTCTTTTCAGGCTGGAGAGTGAGCCATCACCACAAACAGCCATCTATTAGGCCCACCCAATGTTCCTCATACCTAGAGTGTCCATACTGTATGTCCTACTTTCTAGACCTCTATTTGAAGGGCTATCAAATGGCAGCCATGATTTATACGCATCCTTTGTTAACAGGGCTGTTTGCTCCAAAACTACTTCAAAAGATAAACACTCATAGTAAGGAAGAACTGGGCCCTTTCAACATTAACACTTAGAGAACTGATGGAGTGAGTGTACCTGGTCAAGGTCTTCCCCACTCTGATGACATAGATTTTATTTGAATAATAGAAATTATTTCTGAATTTTCCTTTGCATCCGTTAGTACATGCAAATTTTATGCAAATCTGGCTTCTTTTTGCTAATGCATTTTCACTACTTTTGAGACTTGTGTTTTTGGACAATGGCTAAGTGCCCACTTAGAAGCAGTTCTCTTCAGAAAAAGGGAAATATGAGAGGCCAGAGAAACAATAGAATTGTCAGAGCTTGAAATATTATTTTTAAAAAGCTCTCCAGGGTGTCAGGCCCTACCTAGACATCCTTGGTATTTCCTGGAAGCTTCAAATAATAACCAAACCAAATGATGCTTAGCTTTCAAATCAGGAAAGATCAGGTGTATTCATACTTGCATGATGATATAGAAATCTCTTGTACAATAATCTTCTGTAATTTTTTCTGTGTGGCTGGAAAATAATTTCAGGGTTTTCTACCCTACTGCGGGCTAAGATTAAAGTCATCTGTGTGTGAAAGGAATAAAACAATGGATGGAGGCCCGGTACGGACTGGCACTATGTGCTGGACTGGGGCCAAAAGTAGGTCTCAGGAGAGTGGAGCGTCTGCACGTTCCCAAGCCCTAATGTGTGCCACAGGTGCCATCTTGGCGCACTGTCATTTACCTGGTGCGTGCCATGATGTGACTTGTGCACTGCATCCAAACAGCGCAGCACATGAAGGACATCACAGCGCTGCTCCAGGGCACTTATGGTGCCTCAGCAGCAGCAGAGAAAGAAGCAGTGTTTTGTGGCTCCTTTTTCTGGTCGCGTCGTTGCTGCGCATTTGGTTGGCGTGGCCACTATCCAGGGGAGTCCGGGACAGCCTCTGTCCACCCCTTTCTCCTCATCTGTACAGCACTGGAGTTTTCAACTGAGACTGAGGTAGAGACAGAGCATGGGCTCTGTAAGCTTGCAGCTTTTGTGGTGCTGGCCTTTGCCTAGGTTTTTGGTAGCATTTCAACTTTATTTGGACATTAAATGTTCAACCTGTATAAATGTAAAATATTACAAATGGTGAAAAGAAAACTCCAGAAATGACCTTCTAAAAGCAACCAAACTTGTGAAAGAACTTCACACACACATAACAGAAAAGTGTCTTAAGAACAGACATAAGCCTTCTTGTCTGTCTTCCTCTTCGCATCTCTATATGCTGCAGTGATAGAAGGATAGCAGATCATGATAGCTACCCAGAATGTCTCTCCTGAATAGTTTGTCTGTTCCTCTTTAATGTAGCAAACAAAGGGTTGATTCTAAGGAGCTGGCTGTTTCCCCATAAATTATCCCAGAGCCAGTGCTGCTCATTATCCAGAAACAGCTGCAGCAAAGTTGGATGTCTCTTAATTACAAGCTCACAAAGAGCAGATTTATTCCACTTTCTCCATGTAGATGAATCCAAACACTCTGTCCATTGACTCCTCCTGATCTCCATTTCTATAGTACTGAACAAGGTGGGGGTGATTAAATTGGAAACATGACTATCAACAGCATCTGCATTCTGCAGCTTCTGATGGCAGTGCCATTCATGTAACATATCAGGCAGCAGAATTAAAATACCAAATGAGAATCTATGGGATACAATTAGAGCATGATCCAGTTGTCTTAACACAGAGTCAGAAGAACCAATGTGGTAGTGGAAGCAGGGCTTAAGAGAACAAAATGCCACAGGATCTTGGTTAGGAGGAATGCACCCTTAAACTTCCATCTCTCCCTTGAGGCTGGTTGCACTCTTCATAGTAGCTGAGAATGGGAGTAGATGTTCTCAGCAACAGTTTAGGATTATAGGCTGCTCAAATTTGAATGCAAAATATTTTGTATCCTGGTCACAGACAGACAGTCAGGAGCCACTGGCTTTACAAAGAATCTGCTTCTGCTGGAGGTAAAAATGCTAGAACCCGGTTGTGGATGTGGAGCAAAATATCTGTCTGCATTCTGGACTCTTCTTCAGGTCAAAGCTATGGGGATTTTGATAATAAGGGATTGCTTGTTCCACCCCATCGCTGGTTAGAAAAAGTTCCTACAGAAGCATTGGCGGCTAATCCAGGGAATTTGCAGGACTTGCAGGGTCTGAGCCAAGAAAAGAGAAGGTGCTCCTAGATAGAAGATTCTATCTTTTCCTGTTTGGCAATTATTCCATCTTTTCCTGTTCAGCAATTTTTTTTCCTTAATGAAAATAAATAGAAAATTGAAGGACAGTGGGGAAAAACACAGGAAGAATACAGATGGATGTTTATGCCATCTGAGTGTCTTTTAAAATGCCATGGTTGACACAGTAATGGCCAGGCTGGTTGGGGAATTCTGGGACCTGTAGTCCAAAACAGAATTTTTTTCCAGAATCTGATCTTGGAGGGATCAAGGGGAAACATTTAAAATGTGAGATTTTCTGAACTTGCTTCAAAGTACAGCTTTTCTTCCATAAAGTTTGTGAAACAGCCATTGTCCCCTGAAGGTTGGACTATAATTCCCACCATCTCTAGACAACCAGAGGGGCAAACTGGGATATTCTGAGAATTGCAGTCCAACACATCTGAAGGCCATGATGCTGGGGGAGGCTATTTTAATGTATTTTAATACATTATTTTATTTTATATTTTAATGTATAACTTTAGGTAGTCACTGAGCTTGGAAATGTTACTTTTTGGACCATGACTTTCAGAATCCCCCAAACAGTGTGACTATGGGAGTGGATGGTATAAATTGTAGATTGTGGCACTTGAAGACCAACAGCCATACTTGGTGGTTTTTAGAACTGCAGCCCAAAATAATAACTTTCCAAAACTGGTTCAGAGATTGTGTTTTTGTGTAATTTTTACAGAATATGCTGAGCCAGATGTGGTCCAAGTCAGCCAGACAGCTCCACTGACATTCAAACCTGTCTTGGACGAAGGCTACACACTCCCTCTGATTGTAAATCATTATGATGTTCCAAGCAAGTACCATGAATATGCTGAGCCTTTGCCACCGGAACCTGAGTATGCTACCCCATTTACTGAGCCAGCCACACAGCCAGAAGGGGACACTTTCAGGAAGAACATATCTGTCATCAAACCGATTCCCTCATCCAAAAGCTTGAGCGGGGGTCTGCCTTCACTGAGGTGTTCAGAAGCCCAGATGCAGTATGACTTCCCTATTCAAAGGCCAGCAGAGAAGCTGGACAGCAAAGTGGCTGAGGTGGACTTGCAGGAAGGATCTATTGAAACTGGCTCCATGATGAGAATCCACCAGTGATCAGACTCTCAGGCTGAGAGATGTATTGCAAGCTGCAAAACCAGCTACCTCATCACAAGGCTGCTCTTTCATGCTCAGAGACTCTTCCCTCTGCGCACACCTGCCGCGAGTCTTTGTGAACAAGAACTCTTGCTTGAGACTGCTAAAAACTAAATATGGGCTGTGTTATGGAACTTTATTTCAAGACAATTTATACGCAGGCTGTTTGTTTGTTTTGACTGATTGTTGCTCTCCAGCAGAGCAGAGCAGACCATTTGGTAGTATGAGGCAATAGCTTCATGCAGGAGATACTGGTGGGTAGTAGTGATAATGGTTTCCTGGCCATTTCCATCTTTCTATTGGAAGGAAGAACCGTGTGTGTCTTCTGTCCCTTTCTGCATCATTTCCCAATTAGTGTTGCAGTGGAGACCACAACGAACAATCTAATTTCCTTTGCTATGTTGAAAGCCAAGTGGAGCGATCCCATCTTCTCTTGTCTTTCAACCCACAAAGTCCCTGGGGCTCAAGCAGGGGCTTTACCCATCACTTTCTGCCTAATCCTTCTAAAACTGGGGATGTCAGGGATTGAACTTTAGACCTTCTACATGCAAAGCATGGGCTCAGTTATGGTCAAACAACATTCCTCCCCCTAAAACAAGTGGGCAACGGCACAGAGGGGGCATATTTTCCAGGCAGCTGTAACAGATTCAGAGGCCACTTCATTTCCAGTTTCACTTTTCAGCCAAAGATATCTATTTCTCCCATTTTTGAAGTAAGGAGTTGTGGGTCAGCAGAGTGCTAATTGACCTAAACCACCATGCTTTTGCATTGTTTAGAAGAGTTTTTGGCTATTTTCACCTAAAAATGTTTTATATGAAGCTTGGAGTTAGGAGCTTATGGGGTTCAAAGCACATGTGGCCCCACAGGCCACACATTCCACACCCTAAAACATGAAACCTTTTCTCCCACCAGCAAATGAAAACTGGTATTTTGTTCATACCCAACTTTTGGAGAGGAGCATCTTTGAATTCCTGTGCATTTGACTGGTATGGTATTTCTTCTCCGCCAAGTTTAACAAATACAGGTTGTCTCCTTTATCCAGAACTCCAAAATCTGAAATATTCCAAAATTGTCCACATGAGATAGTGCTTTCTAGTGGTTCAATATATATAAACTTTGCTTGATGCATAAAATTATTGAAAACACTGTGTATAATAGTCAGGCTATGTGTATAAGATGTATACGAAACACAAATGAGTTTCATGCTTAAACTTGAACCCCATTTCCAAAGTATCTCATTATTCAGATATTCCAAAATCCCAAAATCTCTGAAATCCAAAACACTTCTGGTCCCAAGCATTTTGGATAAGGTACACTTGGATGTCATCTTTATTAGGATTTGAAGGCATCAATACTGTAACTGATGTGTGCAATGGCCGAAATGAAGATTCCCATTTATTTGTACATACCTGTACTATATTTTTGTATTTTGTAATTAAAATTATTTTTGCTAATAACATATATATATATATATATATATATATATATAATATGTAATATACACAGTGTTGTGCTTTTTCTTGACAACAGCCAGATCTCAGCCAATGGACGCACATTCCCTTAAAACTTGGGGAAGCATTTTGTAGACCAAATAAAAACCCTTTCGTTTTCTCCTGCTGCCTGTCACTGACAAGTCTACTTTTTGTTTTGTCTTTTTCATTTTCACAGTTCATTTTCTCTTCGGATACAAAAGAAGGCCAGCTTTTTCTTTACGGAAAACAGAAATATGGGGGGCGGGGGGGGGGAGAGAGAGAAAGAGAAAGCATTTGCACATTTATATGATGCCTCAAGGGGAAAGAATATGTTAGCTATCCTTAAAAGTTTTGTTTGATGTTTCTTTTCCTAAGAAGGGCAGTCTCTCTTTTGCAACAAAAACAACAACTAGTAAAAGAGTCTTGCAGCCTTCTTGGAGAGATACTCTTGGACCAGAGGACCAGCGTTGCCACTTTCAGGGGTTTTCCCCAGAAATTGGGCATTTTAAAGTTTTTCCGTGTCACTTCTGGGATTACTAAATTTCCGGGAAGACTGTGGGAAATTCAACCTTCCAGCCCAAAAAACCCGGCCAAATATACCTTCCCGCCCCAAAAAACCCTCCTGACATACCTTCCATCCTGGAAGTCCTGCCCCTTTAGCCTTCCCATAGTGCCTTGCGCCCCCCACCTGGACGTCCTGCCTCCATTCTGGGAAATTTGGGGGCATTCTGGGAAGCCAATCAGGGAATTTCCTTTGAGGGTGATTGGCAACACTACAGAGGAGTGTGCCACAAGACTTTGGTTGTGGAGGGGCACAGGATGCCCACAGGTGTTCATGCACATTAGTGGGCCCTTCAAGCAGTTTTCGGGCAAAAAGGCTGGTCAGGGGCTTTTGGAGGGCTACCAAGGAGTTTCAGGAGCCACTCATAGAATCATAGACTTGGAAGGAACCACAAGCGTCATTCAGACCTTTCTGCCATGCAGGAACTCTCAATCAGTCTGTGTATTCCTGCATGGAACACATACATTCAGTGTTGCATCAGTTCAGAACCACAGACTCATAGAGTTGTAAGGGACCCTAAGGGCCATCCTCTTTTCCTGCAGGTGAACTTAGCCTTAGTAAGAGAAATGCTGAAGAACTGTTTTCCATGACGGGGGAAAGAAATGGACATCTTTGAAGGATGCTTGGTGGTTTACTTTGTCATAGTAATGGATGTCGATAAGGAATGTGTCGCCTAAGTACAAGGTTGAGAGGGATATATGGAACCCTCTAGCAATAAGAAAAGACAGAATATGGCACAGGGCTTCCCAGGCTGATAGGGACTGGCTTTTGATGTAGTCAAAAATCTTTACTTTGACTGAAGGGATTTTTATATGTTTAAGTTTTGTAGTGGCCAATAGGATTTGCCACAGAGCTTCCTTTTGTCGGTTGCCTATAAATTGTGGGGTTTGGTCTTACTCTTGGCCTCAGAGGTTGGTTAGAATTGGAAAGTCTGTTCTGAGGGCTGCTAGCAATACATTTATTTCCTTATCAATCTGGGTCCTCTTCTGGCTGATTTCCTTCACATAAGCTTCCTCCCTCCCTTCAAGTATTTAAACAGGGCTATCATATCGCCTCTTAACTTTCTCTTCTCCAGGCTAAACATCCCAGCTCCCTCAGTCTTTCTTCAAAGGGCTTCATGGTTTCCAGACCCTTTACCATTTTAGTCACCCTCCTTTGGAGACATGGCTCCAGTTTCTCAATGTACTGGACACAGTATTCCAGGTGGGTCCTGACCAGAACAGAATACAGTACAGTAGAGTGTTGCCACACGAAAACGGGGACTTTTCAGGGCTTTCCGTGTGATTTTGGTGCCTGGCTCAATTTCAGTGCATTTTTGGTGACTTTTGCCCATTTCAGCTCCAGACCTGACTCTGAGAGCGAGGCTACAGAGCAACCAGCCCTTTGGAGCGTCACACACTCACAGTTTTCAGCCAATCAGAGAGAGGACTGGAGAGTGGGCACCGCCCCCGCCCTCAGCCCCTGACTCCCTCTTAAGTCTAGCTTTCCTAGACTTAAGCGTATTTCCTCAGATGCATGGGAATTGTAGTTCATTGTGGCACCAGAGCTCTTTCTCACGAAACTACAATTCCCAGGGTTCCCTAGCACTGAGCTAGGGCAATTAAAGCGGTCTCAAACTGGATTATTTCTGCGGTATGGATTGGACCTTGAGCATTTTTAATAACCAAGGTCCAAAACACACTGCAGAAATAATCCCGTTTGTGACCACTTTAACTCTCCTGGCTCAGTGCTAGGGAATCCTGGGAATTGTAGTTTGTTGTGGCACCAGAGCTCTTTCTGATAGAGAAGGCTCAATGTCTCACAAAACTACACTTCCCAGGGTTCCCTAGCACTGAGCCAGGGCAGCTAAAGCAGTCTCAAACTGGATTATTTCTGCAGTGTGTCTTGGACCCAACTCAGGCTGCATCTTCATTCCAGAGACAATCCAGTTTCATACCGTTTTAACTGCCATGGCCCAGTGCTATGAATTCCTGGGAATTGTAGTTTGTTCTCACACCAACGTTTCCTGAGAGAGAAGGTTAAATGTCTCACAAAGCTAGAATTCCCAGGATTCCCTAGCACTGAGCCAAGGCAGTTAAAGGGGTGTCAAACTGGATTATTTCTGCAGTGCGGTTGCAGCCCAACACGTTTCTATTTGGCACAAAGCTCCCTGGACCCCCCTTCATGTCAAAATAAATATCTTAAAAGTATTAGAAGGACTGAAAGATTCTTTGGTTGGTTTTAATGGTAATTTTGAGAGTTGAAATAAGTTCCAATTATTTTTATTCAATTAGGGCTACGTTTTAATGCCATATTAACATTACGGGGACTTTTCGGGGACTTTGACTGAATATTTGGTGAGATACGGGGGGATTTGGTGAGTTTGGGGCCAAACGTTTGGGGAATTATCTTCGAGGCTTGTTGGCAACACTGAGAGAGGCACTATTATGACCGCCATTGATCTAACTACTATGCCCCTATTGAAGCAGCCTAGAACCGCGTTGGCCTTTCCGGGCGCCGCCTCCACTTCTATCCTTCGAGACAGGGGTGACTCTGGGGAGCCGGAACAAGCGATTGCCAGCTGCCCCCTTCACAAAAATTATGCTTCCGAAATCTCTTGATAGCGATTCCGCGCGGGAAAAGGGAACCGGCCGCAGCCGCCCTCCCCGCGTGCCACTCACGGCAGAAGCCCTTTTTAAAGGCAAGCTCCGCAAAGTCGCGTTCACTACACCAACGGCCACCTCCTTCCGGGTCACAGTGAGAGAGTCACGGCGACGGGAATGGACTCCCGGGCGCCACCCACGTTTCTTCGCCCTCAGCTCAGTTCTAAATGTAGGTTTCTCTCAAGCCGGTAGCATTAGATAAGACGGAGAACGGTCTCTCCGTCCGTCTTCCAAACGGTTATGCAAATTTCCTCAAGGCATGCTGGGAGACGAGGGGCTCAAGGGCTGCCGGGAGGCGTAGTCACAAAGTTATAAGGGCGCCAAGATTAAAGCAGGCTTCTCTGCTTCGCGCGAACTACAACATGCCTTTGAAGCCCCGCCTATTGCCACCAAAGTGCCACGCTACGCATACGCAACTCTGCGCCTGCGCAGAGAACCCCCCGTACGCCTTGAGCGTGACCTCGACAACTTCTAAAGAAAACTGAGCGGGTGGGGGCGGGGCCAATAAACGAAGAGCATCCTAATTGGTCGTCTCTGGAGCGTGGAGCCGAGATGAGCGCCCCAAATGGTCGTCTTGCCTCTTAGCCGGATGGCGCGTGGATACGAGGGGAGAGTTCTGATTGGTTGTCTCGTTCTTTAGCCGCTGGGGCGAGGATTTGAGGGGAGCGTCCTGATTGGTCGGCTGGCGTGTGGAGTTGAGAGAAGCCTACTGATTGGCTGTCTCGTCCTTTAGCATTGGGCGCGAGGATTTGAGAGGAGCGTCCTGATTGGTCGGATTGTCCTTTTGGCCGGCCGGCGCACGTTCGCGCATGTTCTGTCGTGACTCGACGCGCAAGGGACGCGACCCCGGAAGTGTTTTGTGGTGAAGGCGAGAGTGAGGAGAAACAAGGTGTCCCTCAGTCGGAAGGGTGGCGGCAATTGCCGCCGCGGCGCTGGTGAGTCTCAGGAGGGCGAAGAGGCTGGGCTCTAGTAGCCTCTGGTTCGAAGTGAGGTGAAACAGGGGCTGAGGTTTCCCATCCCTGATAGAAGGCCTTAATGGAGAGAGTGGTTTCTGGCACAGTAATGCCCTAAAATGACCCTTAAGACGCATTCCTTGCATAAACAAAGCCATGTTAATCTGAGCAAAGCAGGGCTGGGGAGTAAGAGGTCTTCGCAGGATTCGGAGTGATACTGCATCAAGAAAAAATATCTTAGGTCCAAAGCACATGGCAGAAATAATCCAGCTTGAGACCGCTTTAACTGCCCTGTCTAAGGGCACGGGAATCCTGGGAACTGCGGCTTATGCTGGGACCAGAGCTCTCTGACAAAGAAGGCAGACCGCCGTAAGGGATAATGTCCTTAGGACGTCCCATTGTGAAAAAGGCGCCCCTTACCCTATTATGAACAGAGTCCGTAACAAATGGCGGCCGCTGTTCCACACGGCCGCCGCCATTTTGACATAACGGACGCTCTGCATCTGCACGTCGCAGCCCGGAAGTGACGCTGTGAGTGTGCACTTTGGCACTTGCGGCGTCTCTTCCGGGTTGCCGGAAGGAGCGTGATTTTCACGCTCCTTCTTTGCAGCGCGGAGGAGTTGCGCAGTTTGGCTAGTGCGACTCCTCTGCACTGCAACCGGCAGCGGCCCAAGACTGCCCCTTTTGGGCGGTCTGTAACAGGCCTCAATGTCTCACAAAGCTACCGTTCCCAGAATTCCCCAGCATTGAGAAACCAAGGCAAGTTAAAGCAGCCTCAAACTGGGTTATTTCTGCAGAGCGTTTGGGACCTTGTTGTGGAGGAGGATGAGGAGCAACCCCCAAAGCCCTGCAGGAAGCAGAGCCCTGTGTTGTGATGACTTGCTTCTCATAGACTGTATGGGCCTCTCATCAGGAGAAGAGCCCCTCCGTAGGCTAACCCTGGCTGTTTACTTGCAGAAACTCTGGGGAAATGGCTTCTCCCTTCAATGGCCCCACAGCAGTTTCTGACGTAATTAAAGATCTAGATGCTCAGATCGCTGTAAGTAAGCTGGTTTGGATTTGCAGTGAGTGGCATGGCATGTTGGAGGCTGCAGAGCGCCTTGCTAACCTTGTCAGTGTGCGGAGGCAAATGTGCCAACGGCAAGATAGGAAGCCCTGTGAGAACGCATAGCCATTCCCATTAAGATCTGACAATCCTTTTTATTTCTAATGTTTAACGGCTGTATTTTAGTCAAGGGGCGAGGGATGGAATTTTAGTTTGTATATGTTATGTACTGTTTAGGTATTTTATTTGCTTATGTAAATCGTTTATATATTATGCATTTTTGTGTAATTTTGTAAACTGCCTTGATTTTGTATTTTTTGGAAAGGCAGTATATAAATAAATGTATTCTTATTCTTATTCTTAAAGGCCTGTATGGTTGGTTAGTGAATCTACTCCCCGTAGAGGTTAATGCAAGCAAAAGATTGGTCAAGGAGTTGCTTTTCTGAATTGTACTGGATCCCTGCTCAGCCATGGAAACTCACTGGGTGACTTTTTAGCAAGAGTCTTAGGCCTGTTACAGACTGCCAAAATAAAGCTGCTTTGGGTCTCTTGGAGGTATGCTATTTAAATGATGCATGGGTCCTAAGAGTCTGGAGGTTGCGCCAAAGCCACACTCCATTCCTAAGCACTGGAGGGCAGCTTTGGTGCAGCTTCTGGATTCTTAGGATGCATGCATCATTTAAACAGTTTAAACAGTTTAAACAGTCTGTTTGCCTGCTTTCTGAAGTTACACTCATGACAGTCCTAGTCTTTGGAACAGAAGAGTATAGGGATGTTGAACATTTTACATCTGGCCCCTACCTGAAGCAATGTGATGCTCTGTTCGGCTGGTTTCATGACTATGACAAACACTTTGCACAGAACAAGTTACTAAACACTGGCTGTACCTGTAATCTTACTTACCTTATGTGCATTTTGGCCTTAAATTGTGAGGGAGGAAGAGGGGGTGAGAAAAGAAATGAATTTTAAATTAGTGAAGGGATAGCTTTTCCAAAAGCGTGGCTGGATGGAGCAGCGCAGAAGCAGAAGGGAGTTTGATAAGTGAAGTACTACAGTAGAAAATTAGCCATTAGAAGGATCAGAATGAGGATGAATTTTTCCAAATTATAGCAGGCAGCCAAATGAATTGAATGGGAAGGAATGTAAAATAACAAACAAATCAGAAAAAGGGATGCAGACAGGGCAGCAGGAACTGACTGGAGAGCATCTTCTTTTGCTGAGGCAAAAAACTGCTTCAGTTATTTATATGGATAAATATAAAGTATTAGTTTCCCATTGTTGTTTGCCTTCAGGTTGTTTCAGGCCTATGGCAACCCTATCATAGGTTTTTTTGGCAACATTTATTGAGAGGGCATTTGTTTTTGCTTTCCTCTGAGGCTGAGGGAGTGTGACTTGTCCAGGGTCATCCAGTGGGTTTCCATGGTTGAACAGGGAGTCAAACCCTGGTCTCCAGAGTCATACCCCAGTGTTCAAACCGCTATACCAGGGGTAGGCAACCTGCGGCCCATGGGCCGGATGCAGCCTGGCGAGGCCTTGGGACCGGCCCCAGCCCGGTCCTGCTGCCGACTGCCGCCGGGGCCTTTGGCCTCTCGCGCACAAGGGCAAGGGGGGCAGTTGTCTATAGACGCCTCAGAAACATGCATTTATATTAACATTTTTTAAAAATCAGCAAATTTTTTGCGTGTCCTCCACTTTTTTTAAAAAAGTGTCCACCATTTGAAAATGTCCTACATTTGTCCCGGTTTATTTATTTATTTAATTTTTTTTAAAAAAAATGTTTAATTATTTATTTTTTTGGCTTCGGCCCCCCCAGTTGTCTGAGGGACAGCAACCCAGCCCCCGGCTCAAAAAGGTTGCCTACCCCTGCGCTATACCAAGCTGGCTCTCAGTTTCCCATATTAAGTATTAATTGTAACTGTCTTTCTGAGCACTCGCCAGCTATTTAAAGAGGAACAATTGCTAATACGCTTGTCCCTCCACATTTGCTGGGATTAGGGGCACAGGACCTCCATGAATGTGGAAAAACCTCAAATAACAAAATCACTATGTTTTTACCTGAGAGAACACTTCTCTAGGAATCCCTAGGTCCTCCAGTGCAACTCTGTGGTCAACATCAGTCAGACACTGACCATAGAATTGCACTGGAGGAGCTACAAATGCCTAGTGTGATGTTCTCTCTAGGAATCTATAGCTCCTTCAGTGTGACTTTTGGTAAAAGTTGACCTTAGAGTTGCACTGGAGGACCTAGATATTCCTAGAGAGAACATATTAATAAAATCTATGAATAATCAAATCCACAAAAGATAAAGCCGCAAGTGTGAAGGACGACTGCATATATACTATATCTAGGAATCATGTGGTCCCTCATATATCATTTACTTGTAGACTGCAAGCCCCATATTTGCTGAACTCTGCCATGATGAATGGGCTCATGGCAGTTGAAGTCCAGGAATGTCTAGGGAACTCATCCCCCAACCCATTATGCTCGGTGTGTCTCGGTTCATTACATTTTACTCCCAACAAATCAGTGGGATAAGTTAGTTATGGGTAACTGAAATCACATTGATTTTAATTGGAGTTAAGCATGGTTCTTTTTTTCTCCCTGCAGACTTACTGCAACTAACCTCAACAGCAGAGGGATGAAGGGCCATGGCTTCCATGTAGACTAGAGTGCCTTCGCTGTATAGATGAGACATTGGCTGTAGCAATGGCTGATTTTTGTATGCTGCATTAACTATTGGTCCAGTTTTTCACCCTTGCTTTATCTGCATTTTTCCTGCAGACTGTTCTCAGTGGCAAACATATTTTAGAATGAGGATTTTTATTATTTTCAAAGTGTTTATAATTCTGCATTATGCTCTCCCCCCCCATTAGTTATGTTATATTTCTGTAACTGTGTGTTGAGTAATGTATGGTTATTAAGTGGAATGAAATACAGTATTAAAATTACAGACTTTTAAAGGAAGCAGTGTTTTGTGGATTAGTACTAACAAGCAGTGTGTTCTTTAACTATGTCTGTATCATTTATTGACCTCTTTGTCTCTTGAGTAGTATATGTTCAGCATGGTTTGGTTCTGTATTCATGTCATGAATGTATTGAATGAAATTGTACAGAAAGGTTCTGTTGATGAAGTTATACACAAATCTGGAATAATATAGGAATTTAGAGGCTGTTATGTTAAAGTATCTGCTAAACACTTGTAAAACACTTGGTCTAGGGGGAATGTGTCTCTTTTAAGAGCTCTTTTTTGTTTTTTGTTTCATTGGGAAATTGTCCAATAACCAATTTTTATGGTTTGGTTCAGGTTTGGGTGGTTAAGTCCCATTCCCATGTTCTGAGCTTTCAGAAAGGAGTGTCATTGCTGAGACTGGATTTGGTACAACACTTTCGTACCTGGGATTTACATTCTGCATTGCAGGTGCTGTTAAGGTCTGCATTTGAACAATCTCCCTGTATGAACCGGCCCAGGCTCTGAGATCCTCTGGAGAAGCCCTTCTCTCTGTCCCACCACCATTACAAGCATGGTTGGTGGGGACTTGAGAGAGGGTCTTCTTGGTGGCTGCTCCTAGACTCTGGAACTCCCTGCTGAGGGAGGCCAGAATGACTCCCTTTTTGCTGGCCTTCTGCCAGCAGGCTAAGACCTATTTGTTCAGACAGGCTTTTAAAACTGATTTTTTGTAAAGGACCGGCTTGAAGTGTTGTTTCATTTTAAAGTGTTTTAAACAGTTTCATCCTTTTAAAATGTATTTTATTCTTTTAATAGCTATCTGCAGTGGGTCCTTGTTATCTACTGGGGTTTGATTCCAGGACACCTGCCCCTGTGGATAACAAAATCTGTGGATGCTCAAGTCCCATTAAATATAATGGCATAGCAAAATGGTGTCCCTAATATAAAATGGAAAATCAAGGTTTGCTATTTGGAATTTTTTAAAAATATTTTCACTCTGTGGATGTTTGAATCCATGGATTAAAAAAATCCTTGGATAAGGAGGACCAACTGTATTTTAATATTGTAATAATTTAATTCTTTTTCACCTCTTTTCTATGTTATTAATTGTACAGTTGGCCCTTCTTATACACGGATTTTTTATACACAGATTCAAGCATCCATGGTTTGAAAATGTTCCAAAAAAGTATAAATAAGGGACACCATTTTGCTATGTCATTATATTTAATGGGACTTGAGCATCCACGGATTTTGTTATCCACGAGGGATCTTGGAGCCAAACCCCAGCGGATAACAAGGGTCCACTGTAATGTTCTTTTAATATTGTTGAGCCGCTCCGAGTCCCAGTTCTGGGAAAAGAGCAGGATATAGATGATGATGATGATGATGATGATGATGATGATGATGATGATGATGATGGCAACAACAACAACAACAACATCTGTTGGAGTTGGTGGATCTTAGGTTTATCACTTGAAATATTCTCTTTTTAGTCACAATAACATCAATCTGTAGGATGTCTGAATTAGGAGCCCTCTTTGCTTTCCACAAAGATTGTGGTTCTTTGCTTCAATTATTATTTTATTCCAAAAGTGAATTCAACCTCTCATTGCTCACAGAAGTTATCCATCATCTGAAGATGCAGAAGGAGAGTGACTGACATAGGCTGGATTTGTGTATAATGTTTGAAATGTTACTTAAACAGGCAGTTGCTTTTCAAAAATCAGTTTATTTTTTTATTTTCCTTCTATGGGGAAACAGGTGATGTCAACAACATTGTCTTGGCAGCTGAGGCAGTGCACTGAGATTGCATACAAATCTTATTCAGAAATGGTACCTGAAGGGATTAAGGCTCATTTGATGTATAGTGTGCTACAACAGTTGCTTTTGTACAGTGGCTCTGTTGTTAGACGTGGGCTTTGTTCAGCCTTAAAAACTGACAAGTTTGCTTCTGTAGAAGCAGCCTATGGTAGGCATGTTCTTTAGACTGTGGTGTTACAATTTAAAAAGGAGGGATTTCTCATGTTTCTTCCTTCCCCTGGACACTATTTTGTTAGATCCCAGTCTAGGATACCATCCCCATATTGTGGGAACATGAAACAGTGGTACTTACCATGAAGATTCCTTTTTCTGTAGTTGTGGGGAGATTACCCTACTACATCATCCAGAGTGATGGTGTGATTTTTCTTAAAGAGGCTTGTTGCTTCTTCGTTCAGATAGATTTTATGCTGGGTTACTGGGGCTTAGTTTTCTTTCATGAGGGAGAGGGTTGGATCTCCCACATAGAGTGGAGGGAGAGGATTGGTGAGAAGGTTTGCTTTTTGGAGCACAAGAGAAGCACAACCTGGTCAAGGATGCCCTCCCCACTACTGGAGAAAAAGAATCTTCACAGTAAGTACCAAGTGTTCAGAAGAGTTGCTTCTCTAAATACACATTCAGAAATTCACTACAGACTCTTGAGTATCATGATCAAACCTGTTGGGTTCTAGAATAAGTGACTTTAAAAAGCTCTTGTCTTTTAAACATGAACCTGTTCTTCACTGTGGTGACACTGAGATTTTGTTTCTTCCTCCAGCTGATTGGCTTGGGCCCACATAATCTGAAAAAGAAGCAAGATCTTGACAAGCTCTATGACTTGAAGACTAAAGCTCAGCAGATTATGAACCAGTTTGGCCCATCTACTTTGATCAATTTGTCCAACTTCTCCTCTGTCAAACCAGAACCAGCCAGTACTCCACCACATAGTTCCATGGCAAACAATACCACCGTGGCCAAGATGCCAGGAACCCCTAGCAGTGGGGGACGCCTCAGTCCTGAAAGCAACCAGGTAATTTTGTGTGGTGTTTCTAAAAAGTCTGTAACGGTTCAAAAATAACAACACTGATGGGCTGCTTTTGAATGGGCTTGAAACATACTGTGAACACTTTTTTCCTTGTATTTTGCACTGTTAAACAAATCATGGCGATATCTTTGTTTCAGAAGAGAATTTAGAAGCTGTTTTTTAAACCAATCACTGTATTTTATTTTTAAAAGTTTTTTTATAGAGAGAGTTCTAAGAATTGCCAATAATAGTTGTAATTGTAGTTAGTTATTTAAATATAAGTTATTTAAGTTAGTTATAGGAACATGAAATGTGAGGAGCACGAACCAGGGGAAGCTAGACATAGAAAAACAAGAAATGGAATATATAAGCATTGCAGTACCATATTTTCCAGCATATAAGACGACTTCTTAACGCTCAAAAATTGTGTTAAAAGTTGGGGGTTGTCTTATACACCGGGTTAAGCAGCCACAGAGGCCGCTAGAGAGCCTCGCAGCCCAGCACGTTCGCCACCGACCTCCTCTTACCTTCCAGGCCTCCCTGGTCCCTGGAAGCTGATGTGCCCAGGGTGCTGCAGGCTTCCAGGTCTCCGGAGGCCCTTGGAAGTCGGCGCTCGCGCGCCCAGCCTTCTACCGGCTTCCAGGCCTCTGGAGGCCCTTGGAAGCTGGCACTTGCATGCCCAGGGTGGTGCCGGCTTCCAGGCCTCCGGAGGCCCTTGAAAGCCAGTGCTCACGCGCCCAGCCTTCTGGTGGCTTCCAGGCCTCCGGAGGCCCTTGGAAGCCAGCGCTCACGCGCCAGTCCTCAGCATGGGCCTGGGGAACCGGCTCACGTAGCCGGTATTTAAATGAAGAGGGGGTATACATTGAGTATAAAGCCAAACCCTATAACAGTGGTACCGGATACGAATGCGCCGCCTTACGAAATTTCTGGGTTACGAAAAAAATCAATAGAAAAAAACTGTCCGGGTTACGAAGGTTATTTCGGGTTACGAAAAAATTTTGGTGCTTTTCGCGCTTTTTCGCAGAAATGCGCGCTTTTCCCCATTAGCGCCTATGACTTTTTCGGCGTACGAAGCATTTCGGGTTACGAACGCGGCGGCGGAACGAATTATTTTCGTAACCCGGGGTATCACTGTATTTTCATTTCAAAAGTTGGGGGTCGTTTTATATGCCCGGTCGTCTTGTACGCTGGAAAATATGGTACTTGGGACAAGTGAGCTAAAATGGATAGGAATAGGACATATTGAGTCAGAAATTGTTTTATTCAGGAAATGAAAATCTAAGAAGAAACGAAGTAGCATTTATAATGAGGAGTGATGTAGCAAAAGCTGTCAAATGATATAATGCAAAGTCTGACTAAATCATGTCAGTAAGACTTCAGAGAAAGCACATCAGTACAGTGGTACCCCGGGATACGAAATCACCGCGTTACGAAATTTCCGGGATACGAAAAAAATAAATAGGAAAAAACTGTTTCGGGTTACGTTTTTTTTTTCAGCTTACGAAAAAAATTTTGGTGCTTTTCGGCGCTTTTTCACACGAAATCGCGGCTTTCAGCGCTAGCGGCTATGGCTTTTTCGGCTAGCGAAATTTTTCGGGTTACGAACGGCGCCGCGGAACGAATTACATTCGTAACCCGGGGTACCACTGTATAGCTTTAACCCAGGTTTATGCTCCAAATACAGAGGCAGAAGAAGAAGAAATTGAAATTCTATACTGGAGTCCAAGAGGAAACTAATTGTTCACCAAACATGATTTGTTGTTATTCATAGATGATTAGAATACAAAAATAAGAAATGGTGTGGTATTGCTGCTAGAAAAAAGACAGCTCTTTGGGATTTCCTTGCTGTGGCTATGAGAGCGTAGAGCTGCTTCTTTTAGACCAGACTCTCCCTGGATGGACTAAGTTCTTGCTGTAGTTCCAAGAGCCCCCTCCCTCCCCCCCAGCTTTCAGAGCTTTGAAGCCCTATTTGGACTACAGTTCCCAGAATCAACTGGCCATGCTAGTGTGGAGATCCTGAGACTTATAGTCCAAAAAAAGTAAGTTTTCCAAAGCCTACTGGATTGGCTGGCAGTTATGCTTGGGGCTTCAGAAAACAGGAGCATCCCCACATACACTTTGATGTTCCCCTTCCTTTTTATTTGAGATGTTTGCATAAAGATGCCTTATGCAAGGAAATGTTAAAACCAAACTCTTTAAAGGCTGATAGGTGATATCTTCCACTGATATTTCGCTGAGCAGGAATAGGGAAGTCCAGCAGCAACATTCACAAAAGTTACAAGAATTTTATTGCTTTTTTAAAAAATTAAAAAAATTTAAAAGAAAAGGCTCTCTCCTTCCCTGACCATATGTTGTATTAGTGTAGATGGCCAGTTAGGACAGGGCAGAGAAAATTATTTAAGAATGACTTCTTGTAATCTTAATTCTTTGGTTGTGGCCTGGCCATCTAGGCTCATACATTTCCATTATGACTTGAAATCATGCTTCTGGGATTTCTTCTGATCCTTGTGCCCCCAAGTGTCATTTTCTTTCTGTGAAGATCTCAGTTTGCTAACTTAAATATGCTCAAAACAACAGGGTTGGAAGCATCTTGAGAAAAAGACTATAGTATATTAGAAAAAAGCCAGTGTAATTTAATGGTTTAAGCTTTGGACTATGATTCTGGAGAGCCACCATGGAAACCTTTGGGGGCGTCACATTCTTTCAGCCCTGGGTCACCTTAGGGTTGCCATAAATCGGAAACACCTGATAGGCACTCAACAACAACAACAACAAATGTTATGATATAAATATTGTTTTCTGGGACTTTACCAATGGTTTTATTGTACTGTACAATGATGTTAAAATACATTGTTGCTCTTGTGTTTGTATGTACTGCTTTATTGCTAACATAACAGAAGCTGTAAATGTTTTAATTAAAGATGAAGATAGGGTATATTTTCTTTTTAATGTATATGTATATTGTAGCCTGCAATTGGTTGGAAGCATGTATAACTTATAGCTCTCAGTTTTGGGTAGAAGAGCAATGTAAAATAACACAGTTGATACAACTGTGCTAATATGTGTTCTGTTCCTGTCAATTGGTACAACTATGCTAATATGCTTGTTCTGTTGCTCCCAGATCTTAACAAAGAAAAAACTGCAGGATCTTGTCAGAGAGGTGGATCCAAATGAGCAATTGGATGAAGATGTAGAAGAGGTAGGCCTTTCATGAAATGTGTTCCACAGGTGCATAATACTAAGTAGTATGGGATCTCTAAACCACTGATCAATATTAAACATCCTTGGTTTTCCTGTGCCAGTGCCACTAATTTATTTTGTCTAATTGGTGAATGCAAAATGGTTACATTAGTGCAACAGTAGTATCATTTTTTTTACTCTAGTCACTCAGTGTTGTTGAGCTTTGTCTGTGTTTCAGAGGTCTCTGATAGTCTCTCAAATGGAAAATACCTTTGTCAGTGCACATGATTTATTTTAAATGTGTATCTTGAGTTTTGTGATTAGTTATTGGAAAGTAAACACAAGATTAATTTGTATGCCTGATTGCTGAAGAACATACTGTATATCTGAGGAAATCATGGCCCCATACAGACAGGCCAAAATAAGGCTGCTTTGGGTCACTTTGGAGGTATGCTGTTTCAATTATGTATGCGTCCTAAGAGTCTGGAAGCTGCGCCAAAGCCATGATCCAGTCCTATGGACTAGAGCGCAGCTTTGGCGCAGCTTCTAGACTCTTAGGACACGCATGCATCATTGAAACAATATACCTCCAAAGTGACCCAAAGCAGCTTTATTTTGGCCTGTCTGTATGGTCCCCATGTTGTGGGAGGAAAAATGGGTTAATTGCAGAGAATATGCATTCTCCTTAAGTTTGATGATCATTGACTAGAGGAGTGAAATGCTCACTCTTCCATCCTTTCTTGCCAACAATTTCATTGTCCAAAAGATGGAAGCAGCAACAAGGGAATCTAACTATTTTATATCCTCACTAACAGTGTTGACCTAGGTTACTAGGTGAAAATGGTGGGATCCTTGGATGTGAGTGACCATTTTTCTTCTGGAGTTTGTTATACAGCAGAAAGGGGAAGTCAGGGGTAGTCAGACACACATCCCATGCTTTAAAAAAGCTGATTTCAGTAAATTTAGCAAAACACCAGTGGGTCAGAAAGTGTAGGGAGAAAGCCAGAAAAGCTAAGCACAGAATGAGCTCAGGATTGCTAGAGAGGTACAAACAATAACATGGTTATTTCCATAGCAAAAAACAAGAAATGGTAGGGCCACTGCATGAAGAATATAGCGAAATGCTAACAGAGGACAGAGAAAAGGCAGAACTACTCAGCACTTTATTTGCCTTTGTCTTCTCTCAAAAGGAAAAGTGTTCAGCCTGGGGAAAATGGAACAGATGATGCAGTAGGAGAAATGCAGCACAGAATAGGTAAAGAGGTATTAAATCAATACCTGGGCTCCTCTAAATGGATTCAACTCCCCAGGACCAGAGGCAATAAATCTAAGAGTATAAAAAGAACTAGCAGAGGTAATTTCAAAATCACTGGCAATAATCTTTGAGAATTCCTGGCAAATAGACCTGGAAGGGTGTGTGTGAAATGCACAGTTATAGTATGGGTGATACCTGGCTTGACAACAGTACATGTGAACGGGATCTAGGAGTCTTTGTAGACCACAAGCTGAACCTGAGTCAACTGTGTGATGCAGCAGTTTAAAAAGCCAGTGCAGTTCTAGGCTGCATCAGTAGGAGTGAGGGAAGTAGTTGTACCAATTTATTCTGCTTTAGTCACACTTCACATGGAATACTGTGTCCATTTCTGGGCACCACAATTTAAGACTTCAAGAAGGATATTGATAAGCTGGAAGGTGTCCTGAGGAGGTTAACCAAAATGGTAAAAGACGTGGAAGCCATGCCCTTTGAGCAGTGGGTTAGGAAGCTGGGTATATTTAACTATAAGAAAAGAAGGTTAAAGAGGAGGAAATTCCTGACAGTAAATGCTGTTTGACAGTATGCTGTCTCTAAGTGTGATGGAGTCTCCTTCTTTGGAAGTTTTTAAGCAAAGGCTAATAAATAATAATAATAATAATAATGCTTTTATTTATATACCGCTTTTCCTCCAGATCAAAGCGGTGTACATACGATAAAACTCTGTGACGCATGTCAAATGCAATATTAAAAACAGATTAAAAACAGTTTTAAACAATTCAATTTTTAAAAACAGTGCAGTTAAAAATAGTCGGGATATCAGTATGGGTAGTCATCTTAATCTAGTTGGGGAATACTTTCTCTAAAGAGAATCAGGAGGATATGCTAACTGGAAGAGATAGGTTTTCAAAGCCTTCTTGAAGGCTTCCAATGTACGACTAAGTCGAATCTCCTCTGGGAGTGCATTCCAGTGAGTTGGAGCAGTCATTGTATAGGCTCTTTGGTGAGTCGTTACCAGTCTCACCTTAGGGTGTTCCAGTAAAAATTTCCCCGTTGTTCTGAGAGTGTGGGGCGGATTATGTAGGGAGAGGCGCTCCCTCAAGTAACTCGGGCCCAAGCCATGTAGGGCTTTATAGGTAATAACCAACACTTTGTATTGGGCCCGGAAGCGAATAGGCAGCCAGTGAAGAGATTTTAATAAGGGTGTTATATGGTCCGACCTTGAGGTTCCCGCGACCAATCTGGCTGCAGCATTTTGAACTAATTGAAGCTTCCGAACCTGGTACAAAGGTAGACCCATGTAGAGCGCATTGCAGAAATCCAAGCGAGAGGTTACCAGTGCATGTACTACTGTTTCTAGGTCCTTTTGGTCCAGACAGGGATGCAGTTGGCGTATCAGCCAAAGCTGGTACCAAGCACTGCTGGCCATCGCATCCACTTGAGATGATAACTGTAGAGATGAATCCAGGAGTACTCCCAAACTGCGAACTTTGTCTTTTAGGGGAAATGTGACCCCGTCCAGGACTGGATGGCAAATTTCCCTGCCCGGACTTGGGGTACCTAAGCTAGATGGCCATCTGTCAGGAGTTCTTTGATTGTATATTCCTGCATGGCAGGGGGTTGGACAGAATGGTCCTTGTGGTCTTTTCCAACTATGAGCTGGTGGTTCTATAAGTTTCTATCCTCCATTTCCACCTACCATCATATCTGATCTTGAAAGGCAGCAATAATGTGGTTGGTGCTTCACTATTCTTGACAGATGCTGCTTCAGATTGCTGATGACTTCATTGAAAGCGTGGTGACAGCTGCCTGTCAACTTGCACGGCATCGCAAGTCCAACACTTTAGAAGTGAAAGATGTCCAGTTGCATCTTGGTGAGCAGTAGTGCACTAGTTGTGATTACTTCATGAAGGCTACTGCAGACTGTTTTATGTTGAGTGGGATATTAATACTTGGCCTTCTTTTGACTGACAATTCCCATCTGCATAAAAAAATATTGTGGTTCCTACTTCACTTGTCCATGCTGATTCTCATCTGGTTAGACTTTCAGGTACCAGGTTTCATGTACCAGACTATTTTTTTTCTCAGCCGCTTCAAACTTGCCCCATATGTGTAAGAGGTTGGCAACTGTGGCCCTTCAGATGGTGTCAAACAGCATTGTTCATTAGGGCTGCCATACTGAATAAAAGACACGGCTTCTGTATAGTTAACAGATCCTGGAGCAGAAAACTGTAATATAAAATTCCACCATGAGAAACTACCCAGCATCCCCTCTCTGGCCCACACCGTACCTAACTTTCAGCTGTTGCACCCACTCAACATGGCCATTTACTGGTTAGTGGACAGCCAGAGGGTTGGTACAGAAGCATCTAGCTGTGTTCACACTGCTCAGGGATGGGTAACTGCCCAGGGAACAGGTCTTATTTTTCCCTCTTACACCTAGCTATCATGTTTTGGTGTGCCCAAAGTGACATGACATGGTTTTTAGCTGCCCAAAATAAGGCCGATTTGTGGCTGATTTTTAAAAAATTTCATTTGCATTTGCAGGAGGTTAGAGGGAATTTGGAGAGGCAGTGGAAAATCAAACCACTATTGTTTGGCCACATTTTGGACAGTGAGGAAGGAGACTTTGTATAGTTCTGCTTGGTGGAATTTTATCCTACATCTTCTTTCTCCGGGATCTGTTAACTCTAAAAGTTACAGGAGCCCTGTCCTGTATTCATCTTAACAACTCTGTCTCCCATCAGCCTTAACCAACCTAGTTAATGGTGAGGATTTATGGAAGTTGCAGTCCAACAACATCTGGAGAACCCCTTTTGGCAGTGGCTCCACCCATCCCTTATAACCCCCGTGTGTTGCCTCTTTCCCCAGTTCCTTCTTTCCGCCACATTAGCGGCTTTAGGAACTTCACTTCTGCTGCGTTTTCACTGGAATTTGACCATTGGACTGTCTTGACCTCTCTTGATCTGACAGCCTCTTCTGTTGACCTCTTCTGCGTGTCGAACGACTTTGCTTATGGACATTGATTCGGCTCACAATGTCTCTGGCACCGTTTAAGAAATGTGATGTCTGTGGTCGTAAGATACCTGGGCAGGATCCCCACTCTTCGTGCCTTTTTTGCCTCGGCAAGACTCAAAATCCCAAGGCCTGTGCCCTGTGTAAATCCTTGACTCCTCAGGCCAGGAAAAAACATGACTCCCGTCTGTTGGCTGCCCTGTACCAGAAGGCTCTCAAGCCCCAGCCTGCCGCCCACGCTGCTTCAGCACCTGTGGCTTCGGAGTCAGTACCAGCCTCTGCTAGTTCTGTGTCCCAGAGCTCCTCCACTGAGCCAAGTGCCACCACCGTTAATCCTGAAAAAGGGGATGGGACCGAAGGAGCTCGCCAGGCGAGGCCTACCTCGAAGTCCTCCAAAAAGGACAAGAAGGACTCGAGTTCCAAGAAGGATTCAGCCCATGTTAAGGATAAGAGCTCCCTTGTGGATTCAAGTTCAAAATCCTCCTCTAAAAAGAGATCCAAGCCTTCAGATGCGGGAGATGTTTCTCCTCAGGGCTCCTCAAAGAAGAGGCCTTTGGATTCTGGAGATGGCTCCTCTCATGGCTCCTCATAAAAGGCCTGTACCAAGACTCCCGATGGGGCCCGATCTTCTTCCAAGGACCATCATTCACCTTCGGTTCCCAGACAGGATACCTCGGTACCACACTTTCCCCGGGCTCATCCAGCCTCAGCCGCCTCTCCACCTACTACTTTGGCCTTCCATCAACCCTTGGAGGAGGATGTTGACACCGCCTCTCAGTCATCTCATCGTTGGTCACCAACACCAGTCCCTCGGGTTCAAGTCCACGAGGTGGAAGTTCATCAGCCCCCCCCCCCCCCGTGTCTCTCACCATGACGACTCAGAATACTACTACGACAGTGATACTGACAGATACTGTGTCTCCATTAGTCAGGAGGTTGTCCAGAGTCCCTTGGGCCCCAAGACCACTGTGCCACCAATGCCAAGGTCCACTTTGCCCTCAACGCCCAAGTCTGCTCCGAGGTCGCGATCCATTCCACCACCAACGGCTGTCGCCAGTTCCCCTGCTTTGGGTTCAAGGCCCCGTTCCGTCATTGCCACTGCCATGCAGACACGTCACTCTTCTCATGCGGACTTGATCCCGGACTCTTCTGAATCTTATCGTGATGACACTCACCATACAGATCCTCGTGCCTCAGGCTGATTCCGGCTCTTCCAATGAGGTCGCCCCGCAATCCCCGCAGGAACTTTTTCAGCCAGGTGCCTCGTCCCCTACTGACGACGTCCACACTTTGCAGAGCACATCATCAAGATGGCTAATACCTTGGATATCCAGGTTACGCACACCGAAGATGATGCTGCTGACCCGATTGAGAGACAGATTTATGTCAAGGTACCGACACCACCTTCCATCCCGTTGCTGCCTTCACTTGAGGGAATAGCTAAACGCTTCTGGGATGCACTTGCCTCGCTGATTCCCACAACTAGGAAGATTGAAGCTCTCTATAGAATCTCTCCTTCCCAGTCTTCTTGGCTGCTGTCACATCCTAAGCAAAACTTGGCGATTGTTAAAGGATCCCAGCAGTCCTTCACTCCTAAGATGTCCACTTCTCCTGCAGACAGAGAGGCCAAGAAAATCGACAGCCTAGCGAAGAAGGCCTACTCCTCTTCTGTTTTGGGGCTCAAGGTCGCCAACTATAATGCCTGTATGGCGGCCTACATACAGTGCTTAATGGAGAAGATCTCACCCATCGTCCCAGATGTTCTGGACTCATCCTCACAGAGGTTTGGGATGAGGCCCATTCCATTGCCAGTTGGCTCATCACTTCAGCTTGTCACTCCACAGTCTGTTCAGCCAAGTCCATGGCGGCAGCTATTGCCATTAGAAGGAACGCTTGGCTCCGTTCATCAGATCTCTACCCAAATGCGAACGCCACCATTGAAGACATGCCCTTTGACGATGCAGACCTATTCAACCGCGAGACTGATGAGTGGCTCAACTTCAAGTACCGTATGAAGGCAGCCGCCAAGAAGCATGGTATGTCTACGCCTTCTCAGACTCTGTTTTGCAAGCGCCAGAGGCAATGGTATGGCCAGGGCCAGTGACCTTTTCAGCAGGGCCACCCTTACCAACACCAGGAGCACCAGAGGCAGCACTACCCATCCCAGTCCTCTTCTTCTTCTGGCCGATGCCAGCCCCCTGCTCGGTACCGTAAAAATCACAGGCAAGATACCGATCAGGGCAAGAAGAGATCCTGAAGGGTTCCTGTGTGCTCTGTCACTCCCTCCACCTCCTTCTGTGACATTTTGAGGTCCTCCTTTAACATCTAGTCCTCCGTAACTTCTGACTTGTGGGTCCTTGACATCGTCTGTAGGGGCTATCCCCTTGAGTTCGAAGAGCTCCCTCCAACTGGAGCTGTTTACACCCCACCCCCCAACACCCTTCTCAACGAAGTATGCACTCTTTTGGCTAAGGGCGCAATCTCGCCCGTAGACCCCTCTCAAGCCCCAACATGTTTCTTCTCCAGGTACTTCATGGTCCCCAAGGCCGATGGGGGCATTAGGCCCATTCTGGACTTGATATCTCTCAACTCCTACCTCATCTACAGTTGGTTCCCTATGGTAACTCTTGCCTCTATTCTGCCCTTGTTGCACTAGGGCCTGTGGTTCGCGATGATTAACCTGAAGGATGCCTATTTCCACGTGGGGATTCAGGAGAACCACTGGAGATTCCTAGCTTTTGCCGTTGGTCCCGACATCTACCAGTACAATGTCCTTCCCTTTGGTCTCTCCACAGCTCCAAGGGTCTTCAGCAAGTGCATGGCTCCGATCGTCGCCTACCTTCACCAGACAGACTCCAGAGTCTTTCCGTACCTGGACGACTGGCTGTTTGCTGCCCCCTCCGTGGATGAACTACAGAGAGATGTATGCTTCGCCCTCTCCCTCCTCGCATCCCTCGGGCTCATATCATGGTGAACTTGGAAAAGTCTCATCTTTCTCCATCCAGAAAGATCAAAATCATCGGCACCGTCCTCGATTCTGAAGACTTCATCGCCTATCTCCCTCAGGACCGTTTCCATGCTCTCTGCTCTTCAGTCAAGACTTGCCTTGCCCACAGGTGAGTGAAGGCCAGCGATGTCCAGGTAGCCCTAGGACACATGGCTTCGACCACATTCGTGACCCCGTGGGCAAGACTGCAGTTTCAGCCCCTGCAGTCATGGTTCCTGTTGGCCTTCAATGCACTAACAGACCCTCCATCCAAGTGGCTCACTGTCCCAAGACCTGTCACCCGCTCTTTCCGTTGGTGGCTCGACTCCCGGAACGTTTATGTCAGCATTCCTTTTTCGCCTCCACCGCTTCAAGTCACCCTGACGACGGACGCTTCCATGGAAGGTTGGGATGCCTTCATGTCAAGTCTCTTTATCAAAGACAAGTGGTCTTTCATGGAACAGTCCCTCCACATCATCGCCCTGGAGATGCTGGCCATGGAAAAGGCCTTGAGAGCCTTCGAGACAAACCTTGCCAACAAGGTAGTGCTTCTGCTGATGGACACCACTACCGTCATGTACTACCTCAACAAGCAAGGGGGAACCAAGTCACAGACCTTCCTGGACATCATGCTTTACATCTTGAACTGGTGCATCCAAGCAATTCACTTGCCCGGAGAGAAGAGCGACTTAGCCAACCACCTCAGCAGATCTTCTTCAGTCTGCCATGAGTGGAGGCTCCATCCCAAGATGGTCAACGACCTCTTCAGTTGGTGGAGAACACCCCACATCGACCTCTTCACGACTGCTCTCAACAGCCACTGTCCCCAGTTCTGCTCCCGAGCGCGCAACAAGAACTCCCTCAGAGATGTGTTCACCTTCGCTTGGTCAGGAGAGATGCTGTACGCCTTCCCTCCATTCCAACTGATCGCCAGAGTGGTGTCCAAGATGACAAGGGACTGCTCGGATGCCATCCTGATCACCCCTTGGTGTCCAAGACGGCCGTGGTTTCCGTCCTTGCTCCACGTCTCCAGGATACAGTTTCTCCACCTCAAGTTCCGTCCAGATCTCCTCACTCTCCATGACGGACAAGTTCAGCATCCGGACATCGTCAACCAATCGTTGGTGGCATGGAGGCTCCGGCCTTAGACTCACTACCTCCCTCGGTACAGACGGTGATCTTGGCTGCCAAGAAACCATCCACTAAGAAGCCCTACGCTTCCAAATGGAAGAAGTTCCTGGATTTCCTCTCTGCGAGAGGCCTTGCTCCTTCCCAAGTGATGACACTGGTTGTGTTGGAGTTCTTGATGGCACTTTTGGAGGCAGGGCTGTGCCTCACCTCTCTTAAGTGCTACCTTTCTACCATTTGTTCCCAATTTCAGTTTGATGGCAGACCTTTTTTCAGGGACCCTCTTGTGAAGAGTTTCCTGAAAGGTTGCAACAACCTTCATCCCCGATCTCGGTACTGATACCTGCTTGGAGTTTGGATGCTGTGCTGTCTGCCCTCCAATCCAAGCCCTTTGAACCTATGGCCACTTTGGACTTGAGACTCTTGACTTGGAAGACAACCTTCCTTGTGGCCATCACCTCTGCCCACTGTGCGGGTGAACTTTGTGCCTTGCAGAGGGACCAGCCTTTCCTTAGGTTTCCATAAGGATAAGGTTGTCCTCTGTACTGCCTAAGGTGATGTCTGCCTTCCACATGTGTCAAGACATTGTTCTACTGACCTTGGCCTCGAACCCAACCCCCGATGCTGAACGCCGCTTGCATACCTTGGACGTTCGAAGGCTTTCTACTTGGACAGAACTTTGGGGTCGAGCCGTTCCGAGAGACTCTTTCAATGCTACTCGGAACCGAAGTTGGGGCTGCCTGTGTCTGTGCAGAGGCTTTCCAAATGGGTGGCTGTGTGAGATCATGGAATCTTCAGAACAGTGCTCCACAACAAAACTCAATGAGAAAACAATTAAAGTTTATTGTAAAAGCAAGCAGAAGTATCCAAACACACTTTTTTGTCAGGAATAAGGAGGTACATACAATAGCACATGGTTTATATAACCCCTGAAAGCAAACCCAACCCCATTAAACAATAAGGTAAGTTAATTGGATAACCTTTTCCCACTCAGTAAGGAATGTCCTCCCCGATGACGTAATGTCCTCCAGTCCGGAATCCTTGGCAACCTCTCCAAACAGTTAAGTTCCCACAAGCGTTATCTACCCACTGCACCTGTGACCTTGAAGCATAAACCCTTGAGCTACAACTAGACTACGTAATGATAAATCTTAACAGCACTATAAGCTCCAACATCCCCCACCCCACATATATACATAACAGCAACATATATTAGCAGCATATTAAAATATTGTGAACATGTTAACATAAAAGCCTATTAACAACAAGCACATAATGAGTCAGTTCCCCCTCCCAGCACAGAGACAGTCTGTGCTGGCAGGGTAACTCCCTTACATTCCAACTTAACAGGCAAGCACAGAGTCGAGCAGGCAGCCTACCTCTTTTCAATACATTCCATTACCCAGTATACAACCAATACACCATAAACCCATTACTATTTGAATCTATTAATATTCATCCTCACCCTTACCCTATAATCCTCATGACAGAAACCCCAAATGAATAAATGAATGAAGGGGAGTTCTGACAGGCTGGAACCATCCACCTCTGCCATGAACTTTTAGGCAGACCTCTCCCAGCCAGGGTTTGGTCTCATGCAACTAGGGCGGTAGCAACATCCTCCGCATTCTTGACTGGGGTACTGTTGGAGGATGTCTGCAAGGCTGCTGTTTGGTCCCAGCCCTTGACTTTCATCAAACACTATAGGCTGGACACTAGGGCCAAACGGGATGCAGTCTTTGGGAGGGGGGTGTTGGTTTCAGGTTTACATTAATTGCACTATATTTCATTTGTTTACATTTCTGAAAGGGATGTCTTTTTGCCTGAATTGGCTGGGTTTACAACATTCTTATGGTTTACATACTGGTCTTGCATGACCTAATGTGTTATTATGTGCCTTATGACCTGAACTAGTTAAAGTACTATTTTTTTAACTACTAAACACAGCTGACACAGTTTTAAGGTTCAAAGAATCTTTATTGTTAATAAACACAGTTTTATTGAACCTTACTTGGTGTCCTGACACTCCCTCTGCCACTGACCTAAGCGTGTCAGTCTCAACCCATTTGTATGATTCACAGAGACCACAAAGAAAAAGGACAGGTTGCATACCTGTAACGGTATTTCTTCGAGTGGTTATCTATGAATACATACAAATCCCGCCTGTCCTCCCCTCAGTGTCCTGCTCTCCATTGGCTCATTCTCATGTCGCTCACGCGGCATAAATTTCGGAAATGGGGAAAGAACAGGAACGCAGGGAGCTTATAAGGGATGGGTGCCTTTTTTGCCAAATTTGGCAGGTTACAGCATTCATATGGTTTACATAGGTCTTGCATGACCTAATGTGTTGTTCTGTGCTTTATGTCTTCAAACACAAGTTTGAGTACTATTTATTGAAGTACTAATAACAGGTCTACTATGACCTAATGTGTTATTTATGTGCCTTATGTTTTGCACAGGTTAAGTGCTATTTATTGAGGTACCAGAAATGACTGACACAGTCTTTGGTTCAAATAATTTATTGTGATGAATAAACACACTTTTATTTGAACCTTGCTTGAGTTTCATGACATTCCCTCTGCCACTGACCTAAGCTTGTCAGTCTCAACCCATTTGTATGATTCGCAGAGACCACGAAGAAGAAGGACAGGTTGCTTACCTGTAACAGTATTTCTTCGAGTGGTCATCTGCAAATACATACAAATCCCGCCTGTCCTCTCCTCAGTGTCCTGCTCTTCATTGGCTCGTTCTCATGTTGCTCACGCAGCATAAATTTCGGAACTGGGGAAAGAACGGGAACATGGGGGGCTTATAAGGCATGGGTGGAGCTACCGCCAAAAAGTTGCTAAAAGTTGCAAAGTTAACTTTGCCCAGTGATTCTAGGAAGTTTTCCAAGCAGCACTGCGCAGGCGCAGTACAACCCATTTGTATGTATTCGCAGATGACCACTCGAAGAAATACCATTACAGGTATGCAACCTGTCCATATATGGTGGAGGCAGTGGCTGCCATTTCTGACAGTTCACACATGAACCCATGTGGCCTCTATTTCTCCATGGGGGAAGAGAGCTTTTGAATAACTGAGTTGGTAAAGTAAACTAATCTTGATCAATATCTTAGCAGCTGTATATTGATCCATATTTTTAGGCCATAGGAAAAGAGTGCCAGTTCACTGCTGCAGTATCATTCTGTTGTTTACTGTTACATTTTGAACACCAGAAATCAATAGCTACCTCATACTCAGTTACTGCCCCTGATCTGGTTGAGCATCAATCAGGTAGGAAGGATGTGTAAAATTGGCCTTAAAGCAAATTATGCCAGGCTTTGTGCTATAGGGTGACACCAAAGGAAAACAGCCTCATGAAAGATTACTAATATGTAAAGTGAAACATAGGCCTGTTACAGACTGCCAAAATAAAGCTGCTTCTGGTCTCTTTGGAGGTATATTGTTTAAATGATGCATGCATCCTAAGAATCCAGAAGCTGCACCAAAGCTGCACTCCAGTGCTTAGGAATGGAGTGTGGCTTTGGCGCGACCTCCGGACTCTTAGGACCCATGCATCATTTAAACAGCATACCTTCAAAGAGACCCGAAGCAGCTTTATTTTGGCAATCTGTAACAGGCCATAGTTCATCTTTTCTGTTTTTTTGCATGAGGATAGCTTCTGTTACTCGGACTTCAGTTTTTTAAGCCATTTGATGGGGAGACTTGTCCTAATGCAAAAATAAAGAAGGAAACCAGCCCTTAAATACAAGCTCCCATCAAAACATTATCATTTTCAGTTTGTCATAAATCTCATCTGAGGAATTGCTTGGCTGATTTCTACACAGCTGGATCTAAAAATGTTTATCTGTTTATGCTTACTTAAATCCTTTGTCTGTTTCTCCCCTGCCCCATTACTATCCTACACATCCTATTCCTTGCTATAGAGCGACAATGGAATATGTGGATCCCAGGTTTTGGCTCTGAAGAAATTAGGCCGTATAAAAAAGCTTGCACTACAGAAGCTCACAAACAGGTAAGGGTTTTTTCTACAGAATGACAGTCTTGCCCAAGGAGAGCAGAGGTTTCAGAAAGCTCCAGCAAACAGGTAACACAGGAAACAGTTTGAAAGAGCAGGGTTTGTTATCAGAGATTGATCAGCTAGGGCTTGCTAGCTGATAAAATTTAATATTTTCCATAATAGGTATCCTGTTTAGCAAGACATTTCCATTGATGCAGCTCCAGCTAAGCCTTCATTTAAATTCAAAGTGTCTTAAGGTCTAAGGGATTTACACATATGGGTGGTTCTGCACCTGTGCAGTCTGCTGCAAACTTTTAGAGCTAAGTAAACCAGATCCTGCTCCAGTGCATGGGTGTTGGTGTTCCTTCTCTTTTCCTCAGTTACCATACCCTGCAGCACACAGGAGGAGTTAACAACATAGATGGAGCAAAAACAACAGAGGAGAGGTGGATGGTGTGAGACTTGAGTATTCTGAACCAATCATCCACAACAGCTATTGTAAAACAAAAATTTATTGTAGAGAAGGTAGAAATACACTGGATCACGTTTTTGCTGAATCTGAAGAACTCCAAAGAGAAACCCCACTTTAAAACCCCAGCCCCCACCTTATTTTCCTGTTCAACCCAGATCGTTCCCCCCAAATCACCCCCCTTCGCCACAGAGAAGGGAATTCTACATCAAAGCAGTCCTAACGAAAGCACCATTTGGTTCATAGTCTCTTCTGCCTTGAGAGATCTATGGATATCGGAATAGAGGGTATCTGTTAAACATCACCCCGTCATAAAACTGCCTGACTGGCGCAAATTGATTGCTGCTCTCAGCTGAAAGTTCTGGATACATGATCATCCTGAGCATAGCCCATGGTGGCAGCAACTCTTTCCCAGAATGCCTTTCCCTGAGAGTTTTAGATACAGGTGTTGTTGACATAAGATCCATCATGTCTATCTATCTATATATCTATCTATTTATCTGTCTACCCATATATCTATATAACTATATATATGTGAGAGCTTAACCCACTGGACTTCCCTTCTGCAACCTCCCTCCAATCCTTGTCCACCCCAGCATACCACCCATTCATGACAGCCCATTAAAGCATATGAATAGTCAACTAATATCCCAATGCATAATCCCCAAAGCATACGATTATGTGTCTAGAAGCTATCCCTACTTATCTCACTAACTTATACAATCCTCACAGCAGAATCCTCACTGAATCACTGAATGAAGGAGGATTCTGACAGGTGGATTGTTTGAATTCATATAGGACCATTTCAAGAACAATAGTTATAGGTAAGCAGGTGTTCTTCATGGTCTCTGTAACTCCCACAATATGAGTGAATAGCAAGGTGGCTGATCTGGAGGCAAGGATGTTGTTAGTGGCAAATGGAAGAAAGTACTGCTCCCCCAAAGATGAGGTCCATGAGCTCTAGGTTATAGTGTTAAAAAGTTTGTGCACATGTTGCCACTTTACAAATGTCTTGCAAGTATTTGGGCAAGAAAAGCCATTGAAACCACCATGGCTGTGATGGAATGGCTCCTGATTGTAGTAGGTAAAGATTTACTGTTTGTCATTGTATTGTGACAGTCAGCAAAATCAGTAAAGAAAATAAAAATAAAGTTTACTGTATTGTTGCTGCTACCTACTTGGAAATTCATTGGGAAGATGCTGATAGATCTTTCCTTAAACTCCCATAGCAGATAAAAAGTTATAACATCCAAACAATGATACCTTTATTGAGACAACCAAAATGCACAATTACATGTTGCAAGCATTCGAAGTCACACTGGCTTCTTCATCAAGCAAACAGGAGAAAATAAAGATGTTAGTCATAGCCTGCATTTTCTGTTTCTGGTCTTAGTTCAGGTGGTACAGATGACTATCTCCAGACTGGCACCTCCCCCTTTGGCCATGCGGTCACTGGTAGATTTTCAAAGTCAAGGAAATTGAATGTCCATTTGCAATTCAAAGAAGATGTTTCCTTGGTATCCAGCATGTCTCCTTCCTTTGAAGCCACAGACTTCTATGTAGGTAGAGAACACTGAATTTCTCAAGGAGTCTTCATGTTTTGCGTCAGGAAAACTTTAGGTGGTATAGAGGTAAAGCATTCCAATCAGTCCCAAAATTAGGGGGGAAATGCTTTACCTTAAAAAGTTAAAGTTAAAATAAAATAATAAGTTTGTTATTCAAGATAACTCCTTTGTTCTATATGTATAAAATACCAAAGCTGTGCAGACATCTGAAGAGTGCCAAGCCTGGTGGTGGTTTGGAAAGAAAATACAGAAGATGTATTTAAACAAATGAAACAGTGATACCACCTTAGAGAAGAAAGTGATACCTGAGCAGAGCATGCTCTTCTCTGTGAAATAAATGAAAAGGCAGGATACCAAAAAACTGAAAGCCCCAATCCATCTAAGAGGTCATACTAAAAAAAAAGATGAAATATAGTATGTTTTTTTGGTGCTGAGGGTCATGAAAGTATATTTTTGTGTCTCAGTAACCCAGTCTTAATTCATCTTGCTGAAAAACCATGTTCCTGATTTTGCACTCTTCTCTCTTTTTCAGAGGATGGCACTGATCCGTAAAACAACCAAAAAATAATGCCTGGGAATAGCATGAAGACAAAAATGACTAAGATGGAAATGGGTTTGCTGCAGAGTGGGAATCTGCCTTTCAAGCTGCCAAGTTTTTGTGACATCATCCATAGGATTGTGTTTTTAATGCTTTACAGAGAAGCATATACTTTAACAGTGCAGCAGTATCTGAGTTTAAAAGGAGATCCTCCCAAAGTCATTAGGTCCTCCCCTTCTCTATATTTCTCCAAAAGAATGCAATGTATCTTAAAACACAGACTTTATTTTCTGTCTTCAAAGTGATTTATGTTGTAAGTGATTGTCCAAGGGACAGAATATTTTGGGAACAGTATTAGAAATGGCTATAGTTGTTTTTCATTTCCCTTTTATTGTCTGTAATGTTGCTGGTTATAGATACTTTGATTTGTTTTTGGAGTAAAGAAACTATAAATTTGAAACCAGGTTGTAGTATTGACACAAGCTCCAAAAAAAACAACAACAATGCATATCAGGGTGATCTCAGACAAGGGACTGATCATTACAAGTAATTCAAAACAGATAATTCTCCCCTGCTTTGCCTTTATTGCTCCACATGTAGGAGAAACAAAGTTGAATTCTTATATTGCAGGCCTTTCTACCTCTAAAGATGCAATAGAATCCATCTATGCTAGGCACATAACAAAGGTGTAAAAGGATAAGTTGGAAGGTGTTGACATAGCTTTCAAGGATGGGTGGGGTTTGTTTGTCTTTTAATTGTGACTTCTGTTTATTGACTAAGAAGTGCACATTTTCAGCTGTTCACATTTAGAGATTTACATAATGGTGTGTGTGCAGTTTGCTTATCTGTCTAGAACTGGATAAAAAAATCTTCAAAATAATCACCAGCCATCTGCATCAATAAGTATTATAAAATCCAAAAGCACACTTAAAATTAAAAGCAGGGTCAGATTGGTGGGAAATGGACTATTGCTTCTGGTTGTGATGCTTGAACAAAATCATGCATTAGCTAGAGTTTAAAACTTTTCCTTGTTCCTTATTTCTGCTGGCTAAAAAAAAACCCTCCCTTCTACACACCCTTCACACTTGATAGACTGACCTTTGACAGCAATGGTGCAGCACTGTCAGTGATCCAAAGTAATGGAAGAGCCACTTAATTGACCACCTGAAATGTATTCAGCGTCTAAAGTGTCTGTTAGCTTGGTGTTAAGTTATCCAGCTGTGGCTAACTCTCCTGACTTCATAAAACTACAACAATAAAAGAGTATACAAATGTACTCTCTATTTTGAAGATGTTTCCATGAATTTTGATTAAGGATAATTTAGTACTTCGAATAAGAAATGTGTAGCATGAATATGCGTGAATATTCTAATATCTACCTTTTGTTCTCATGTTAAAACATTTGTTCCCATTCAATCATTTATACTGTATATTGGCTTTGCTGTTGTAGATAGTGCCTTAGTCAAGTGTGTCTATGTCTGTGTCTGTGAAAGAGAGCAGGAATACATCCTAGCTATCACCAGTAGGAATCTAGACTTTGAAGCATTTTCTACTAAGTTGCAATATTCCTTATTATGGAACTGTTTAACACATGACACTTCCCTCACATGTGAGAATTTTTCACTACATCTACCAACAAGGATTTAGTAAGTCTATTAAATTGTACCTTCCTATTATATATACATTTATTAAAGAGGGTGCCTTATCATTGTTTCATACAGTGCTGTGCAGCTATAATTATGCTTTCTAAAATAACTGAAATAACATTTTTAGTTCTACTCTGTGGCCAATAGTCATGCCAGCTGTGGGATATTGAGAATAGTCCAGAAAGTTATGTTTTCATGCTCTAATCAAGTGTAGGTGTAGTTTAGCTCTGTACCTTGTTTTACATGTTTATGTGATAATGATGGGTATCTGATAGCCCTGGAGGTCAGAAAACATGCAGAGGCATGTCTGTTTTGAAAATAAGGTATATGCCACCCAATACATCTAAACACTTCATTTGATCATTGATGTGGGAGACAGTCATAAAAGAGTCTTTTTTTTTTCCTAGCTGAAAATTAGTTTGATAAATGATTTGCTTTCACGACCATCTCTTGCGGGAAGAGAAGCTCTGTGATGTCATGTGCTAAACATGGAGAAAGCTGCTACTTGCTGGCTCCATTTTGGCTTTGTTTTCGCAAGGTGGCTCTGTGCTTGAAAACAATAGAGAACTGTTGTGGTCCATTTAAATTCCCATCCCCCCCAAAAAAAGATAATCGATATTAAGGATATTATCTATATTAATAGATGGAGCTATTTCCTTCCCAATGAAGTACACAAAATGGGCTTTACGTTGAAATTGAGATAGCCACCCTCTTGGCTTTGGGAAGTTAGAAAAAAACAACTTTGAATTGTCTAGGACCAAATTCCAGGAGGATGAAGATTGTTTGGTATCTTCATAAACAAGATCACCCTGCTTAGAGCCTTGTATACAGCACTGGTCATACATGTATTGCCATGGATCTTGCATTTCCTTTGATGGAGAGAGCTCATTGGGGGGATTTATCAGGAGAAAGAGAAGCAATGTTGCTTGTAGTTATATGGTTGCTAGAAGAAGAAGATGGAAAATGATTTTCAGTTGAGCATTTACAACATCTCTGATATATTTTATCTTGTTTCTTGAAATGAACAAGAGGCTTTTTATTTTGTGCAACTTACTCTGAAGCTTACCTCTGGAATTTGATTTTATTTTGTTTTGGAGTTTCTTTTTTGATTTGGTTTTGATTTGTTGTGTGATTGCTCCTGATTTACATGTATTATTAGATGTATAAATGTTGAAAATCTGATCATTTCTTCTGTTAAGTTCTACCAGAGTAGTCAGCGGTGGATAACACTGAGACAAAAAATTCTTAATTGAATTCAAATCTTTGCTCTGTTCAGATGAAAAAATTTCAAAAAGATCTGTCAATAAGATTAGGTGATCTTCTATGCCAACCATGTGCAGTTTGATATCAAGAGGGATAACAATTAGATTTAATTTATCAGGAGATTCCCCATGTCCTAAGGGGGGGGGGGTTCTATTTGTTTGCAGGCATTCACCAATTCCTCACTATCAGAGCAGAAGTAGCAATTTGATCCCAGCAAACCTTCACCTTCCACAGTTTCAGTTGCTAAGGCAGGTTACAGACCGCCAAAATGTGACTGTCTCCTGCCGCTGCCGCTTGCAGCGTCCAGGAGCCGCAGCAGCCAAACCGTGCGGGTCCCGGACGCTCTGAGGAAGGAGCGCGGAAATCACGCTCCTTCCTGGGCCCCGGAAAAGACGTTGCGAGGCGCTGGTCACGCACTCGCGGCATCACTTCTGGGGCGTGGCTTGCGGACGCACAGCGTCCGCTACGTCAATATGGCAGTGGCCGTGTGGAAAGGCCGCTGCCATTTGTTACGGACTCTGTCCATAATAGGAGTAGGGGCGCTGGGAAGAGACGCCCCTTTTCCAAACTGGGACGTCCTGAGGACATCCGAAATGGCAGTTTGTAACGCGCCTAAGTCTGTTAAGGGTGCATGGGTTTCATTGGGAGCCAAAGATTCCAGCTTTCTCCAAGGAGATTCTATTGACCAATCATGTGGTTTTTGCTCAACAGAGTATAAACATTCATTTAACTCAGTGGGTTCGGTAGGAGCAAACTTATGGGGGAAAAAGTTGAGATTTTTGTTTGAACTGTCTTTCTCCTTCTCGGTAGTAAATCAAACACAGGTGGAGAAGAAATTCCCAATTCTTTACAGGCTTTCCTTGTGAGGATCATGTTTCCAACAGGAGACACAGCTGGATGAAGAGAGGCAAGACTCCGTTGCTGACTTGGCCCTGGTGTTGGGAGGAAAAGAGACAGCTTCCCCAGCACAGCGTCCCTCAGCCTTCCCATCCCAAAAATAACTCTCCTCTTGAGCCTCCTAGTGGAGGTTTTTAAACAGAGCCTGGATGGCCATCTGTCAAGGGTGCTTTGATAGTGTATTCCTGCATGGCAGGGGGCTGGACTGGGTGGACCTTGAGGTCTCTTCCAATTTTGTGAACAGCACTGTTGTTGCTTGTATGTTTTTTCCATTGAACCACCATGCTCAATTACAATTGATATTCTCCTCCACTAGTCTACTGGAGAAGAGTGCTAAATTTTGCTGTGCATTATAGAAGATAATATTGTACCTGAATATGGCCATTGGCCAAACATCCAGAGGACTTAGCTGTATTGGTGGAACTTAACCTGACTTCTTTTGATTTCACCTACTGCACCACTTAAACTAGATTCCAGCTTTATTAGTGTAGGAACTATTGTGTTTTCCATATTTGTACTCCTGTTTTACAAGGAAGCTATTTGTTCATAGTAGTACCTGAGATCTAGGTAGTTTCCATCTTTATGTTAACATGCCAGTGCTGCAACCTCAAAGCTTTTTGCACTAGGCACAGTGTAATTAAATTGATAAAGTAACTTTTCCTATTTTGTCTCAACACTACTTCCAAGGGAAGCTAGACATGGTAAAACAAGAAATGGAACATAACAAACATAGAAATACTAGGGGTGGGTGAGTTAAAGTGGAAAGGGATGAGACATTTTGAGTCAGATAATTGGACAGTGTTTTACTCAGGAAATAAAAATCTAAGAAGAATGGAGTGACATATGTAGTGAGGATTTAAAAAAATAGTCAAGGGATATAATGCAAAGTCTGATGATTATCAAATAAGGCTTCAGGTAAAACAAAGTAACATAATTAGAATATGAGTTTATGCTCCAACCACAGAGGCAAAAGCAGAAATTGAGTGATTCTTTACAGGAGTCCAAGAAGAAACTGATCACACTCCAAAACATGACTTCTTTTTCATCACAGGCAACTGGGATGCAAAAATAGGAAATGGATCAGAATTTAAAAAAAAACATAAGAAAATATGGCCTGAGTTTAAGAAAGGAAGCTGACTGAATTCTGCGCAGTCAACAATTTTTTCATTGCAAACATCCTTCAAATAGCCCAAGAAGATTATGGGAAAGAGGAAGAAAATATGGCCATCATGCCATATGACTGCTTCAATACTAGAACGGAAGCTAAGAGGTTTTTCACACCAAAAGACCTCTGCCATAATAGTGGCATTGAGAGCTCATTGACAAGTTTTGCCCATCAAATGAAAAGGTGCCCTACAGTAACAGGGTGACAGCAGGAGAGGCATGAAGTCATCTAATAAGTACCAAGCAAAGGCACTTTTATCGTGTTAAAACTTTGCTTTTTCATATCATAGGGCCTGATGAAAATACTGATTAAGCCAAAGCTATTAATAGGTTGCAGTATTAGTACTTTAATATCAGGAAAACAGCTCACTAATAGGAATAGGGAACACATGACACTTCAGGTGTACTGAAGTTACCATAATCTGTCACAATAGGCTAGACATGCTGGGGCTAATGGAAGCTCCAGTAACGTCTGAAGCGCCATAGATTCCACACCACTATCTTTTAAAAAACAGAATGAAAGATACTCATCCCTCTATACTTGCGACTTTGGTATTTGCGGATTTCATTAGTATGTTCTCTCTGGAAGTATCTAGGTCCTCCAGTGCAACTCTATGGTCAACTTAAATAAATAAATAAAACTTATTTATATCCCACTCTTCTGTAGCAAGACAATCAGAGCGGCCCACAGTAAAACATCCAAATACAATATAATACATAAAATTAAAATATTCCCTCCTTTAAAAAGGTCTGAAAGACCTAGAGAGAATACTGTACTAGGCATTTATAGCTCCTCCAGGGCAGTTCTATGGTCAGTGTCTGTTGTCCTGGAGGACCTAGAGATTCCTAGAGAGGTGTCCTCTCAGATAAAAACATGGTGTTTTTGTTATTTGCAGTTTTTCCATATTCATGGGGGTCTTGTGCCCCTAACCCTAGCGAATAAGGAGGGACAAGTGTACAAAGAAGTAATTGGGTAAGACTTTGTACACATAGATGCTATTGCAGGAAAGGCTCGTTGGTATCAAACCGCTAAAAAGGTAGGAAGCCACTCCCTAGTTTATTCAGTTTTGAGTGAATGGAAATACTTAATCGTTTAAGCCACCATTATATGTTGCACCACACTGTTACACAAAATCATCCTAGCCAGCTGTTGGTATTTCTATGTTTTTCTGGTGTACACAACCTTGAATTGGCCACTGTTGAGTGGCATCAAGTTGTGTTGGATTACAGTTCTTATCATCCACAACCTGCATAACAATTTCTAAAAAAAAACAAATGAGTATGACTAGGCTGCCTATGTACAACCAGGCAGATGCTCACAGACTAGAATTGAATAGTGTTCCCAATGTGGTGCCTATAGGCACCAGTGTGCCAACAGAGACCTATCTAGTTACTAATGTACTCAGAACATTATAACCCATTTTTTCAACTGAAGGCAGGGGAAGGCAGGAGGAGTGTCACCCTGGGTTGTTGGTTGGGCTTGGAAGGCTGTTTGTTCCTTCCTGCACAGTAGTAGTAATAATAATAATAGTAGTAGTATTTACAGTATTTATAGCCTACCTCTCCCTGATGATAGGGTCGGGTTACAGTAAAAGAAATAAAGGCGGTTTACAGACCGCCAATACGTATCAGTAACGTACTAGGGTTAGGAAGGGGCGGTGCTTCCGCACCCCAACCCTAGTACGATTGAATACGTACAAGATGGTGGCGCCCTGTTCATACAGGCGCCGCCATCTTTACGTACTGGACGCACAGCGTCCAGACTGTCGCGCCACTTGTGACGTAGCGAGAGCGCCCCCTGGCGCCTCGCTACGTCGCAAACGCGACGGTAAAAGAACTCCATTTGGAGCTTCCTTTTTGTCGTCCGCGCGGGAGTCGGGCGGTAAGGCTCCGGCCCCCCCGCGGACCTACTGGCGCGGGCAGAACCAACCGCAAGCGGCGGTCGTGTACCCCGCCTATGGTACATAAAAAAACAATCACCAATTATATAATCCCTTAAACCTCCACCACAAAAAAATCAATTACCAATTATCTCATTAAAATATTATAATAGTTTAAAAGTTAAAAACAGGCAGATGGCACAGGACAACTATGGGCAGAATAGGGCTGTTTGGCCAAGCAGGAAAGGAAAAGGAGGCGAGGAAAGAACGAACTGACTCGCACCTGACCTCACAACACTGGCGACCCAGAGGGGACGGCCAGGAGCAGCCACCATGAACCATGACACCTGATGGGAGGCAATCCTTAGTGCCACAGCAGTTCTCCCATACATTCCGGGAACGGATGGAACGCGGTTGCTATTAACGCTCTTTGGCCTGCTGTCCAGGTCACAGTGACCCAACTCAGGTCCCCCCCGGCTGTCGGAATGCAGTCTTTCCCACGATGCTCTGGAAAAGAACCTGGAGGAGAGAGGACCAGGCACTTGAAAGAGCTCTGGGGCAAAGGCAAATGAGGTCTGATCAGATTGGCTGGTTCACCTCTTGTCCCTGCCCCTTTAGAATCATGGAACCAGATCAAATACAAAGGAATCCGCATCTCCTTGGGGGACTAACTGAAAAAGACATTGGAGCATAGTTTTGGCAAGTTGAGCCTCCTCCTTCTGTGCCCCCTACTGGTGGGGGGTGAAAAGTTCCGGGACAACACTGGATCTTTGTGAGAAGGCCATAGGGATGCAAAGCTTGATGGGTGTGGTGATGAGGTGTCACATTTTGTTTGAACATGGTCACAGTGGGGGCCAAAGGCAGAGGAAAGATATGGCTGAAAGCCAAGGTGAGCAGATAACAAGGTGAACAATATTGGAAATGTAGTGGCAAACCAAAAAGATGAGGAGGACTGCCAAAGAGCCCCATGAAGCTTAAATGTGTCCGAATGTGTGACTGTGCCGAAACCCCAGTATCTCTATTCAACCCGCTGTTGATAGACTGGAGTTGTGGAATTCCGTTGGTCCCCATAGCGGACGACCATCTGCGATTGCAACACCACATGTTACCCCAGACCCGAACCCTCAGTCACCCCCTTTAAGGCTTGATATCATTATATCAAAAGGTGTGTTTTAGGCAAGTATGTGAAAAAGGAGCACCCCAGCACAGGAAACCAGTTATCTAAAATAGGAAACTTAGATGGCTCAGCAGGGAAGAAAGCAAAGACACTAGCTGGGATTAAAACTCTGGATCAATCAGCATAATAAGGAGTGTGATAGGAAGCTGGACAAGGAAATTGCTTGTATACTACAAAGGGAGCTTTCGTACGGGAAGCTCTTTTTTTCTTTGAGAGCATCAAGCCAATTGCTTGGTCATTCTCGCAACCCAGGGTACAAGTCTGCCTTATTAGTGTCACCCTTTGGTAACCCAGGTGTCATCCCTTTCCATTGTTCTCCTTCCATATGACACCATACAGTATCCTTATCTTGTTTTTGGACTAAGTGTACTCATAAATCACTACCAAAGTAAAATTATACCTATAAACAGAATCAACACACAGCCTAAAATATTCACATGTCATAGTTGCATATGTGGAATGAAAATTTGAAAGGGGTGATGTTTTTAAATTTTTAAAATTTAAAAGAAGTAAAAATGGCATTTAATTTTAAATTGAAAATTTATTTTAATAAACCCTGAGTTTTTCTCCTTCCACTGAGCTTCACTCTAACATTTTTTTTTTTTTTTTGGCATTTTAAAAGGACACAGGTGAATGCTGCAACCCGCTTCGCCCAAAGGCAGATGTTTAGGGACCAATGGTGTAACTTGGCATGTCTGCACTCCCCACACCCCACCAGTTAGAAAACAAGAAATGGGCCTGGGGTCCTTAAATCTTTGTCAAAAGGAGCTTCTTTTTAAGGTATGCCTGTATATTAGGAGGATGCCTGTGGTATGCCATCAAGGCAGCTTTCACTTATGATGACTCCATGAATGAGAGAGCTCCATGTGACCCTGTTATTACAATTCTGCTAAGGTCTTGCAAATGTAGAGCTGGTAGTTTTTTGGTGGGTTTTTTGGGCTATGTAGCCAGGTTCTAGAAGAGTTCTTCCTGACGTTTCGCCAGCATCTGTGGCTGGCATCTTCAGAGAATGCTTGCCGGAAAAAGTGGGTATATAGGTACTGTGTGAGTCGATCGTTCTGTAATGGGCTGTCTTCCTTTTTCCCTACGCCTTCAGTTTTTCAAAGCAAATTACTCCCTTTTTTGATAAGTCATGTTTTCTCACAATGTGTCCCTAGCCCACATGCCAAGAAGAACCCGGTTTTTCCGGGAACACTTGGCCCTCCAGGTTGTTTTGAAGAAGTCCAAAACATCTGGACAACCACAGTGGAAGCCAGTGGTCACAATATTCTTCTTCCGTCTTGATTTTTATCCTATCTTGAGATGGGGACACAAGGTAGTTTACAGTATATGAAGAAAACAAGTACAAATGAAAATGCACGGTTACAATGTTACACTTATTAAGAGGCCATAAATAACAAGAACAGTGTTAAAAACAATTTTTCTAACATACTACTGCAATTTAAAATTTAAAAGCACCATCCCTTCACATCCATTTCCTAGAAGACTCTCAGTTGCCAAAAGTCAGCCAGAACGGAAGGTCTTTTCCCACTGGCTGAACCTAGCATTCCTCTGAAGGGAGTTCAGCAGCTTGGGAGCAGTCACGGAGAAGGCCTCCGCACTAGTTACCAAAGGCCTGTTTACAGACAGCCAAAATAAAGCTGCTTCGAGTCACAGTGAGGTAGGGTGTTTCAATGATGCATGTGTCCTAAGAGTCCAGAAGCCGCACCAAAGCCCGCTCCAGTCCTTAGGGCTGGAGCGTGGCTTGGTGCGGCTCCTGGACTCTTAGGACGCATGCATCATTGAAACACCATACCTCCACGTGACTCGAAGCAGCTTTATTTTGGCTGTCTGTAACAGGCCAAGTTGCCTCTGAGGATGGCAGGACCAAAGGAACAGCCTCCCCAAGAAATCAAAAACCCTAGCAATCCTGTAGGGGAATAAAGTTTTACAGAAGCTTTACAAGTCACTGTGCTAACTGGGATTTCTGAGACTGCGAGCAAAGCTATGGAGAGACTAAGGTCCCACCTTCTTGTCCTAGAGCAATGTCAGCAATGCAAGCAACACAGCTCCTCATTATGACATCTTGATGTTTGAACTGCAGTTCTTTCATACACTGGAAAGTGGGAAAATGGTCTTAAGAACAAAGCCATGTTATCTATATCCATATAAAAACAATGGTTTTTATCAAGGGTAGGGAACAGGAATGAAATCCAACAACTTCTTTCACATATACCAGTGGCAGGAGGAATTATGTGGCCTCCAGATGTTGCTGGACTACAAATCCCAGTATTTCTCACCATTGACTAGGCTGGCCGGGGGATGATGGGATTTCCATACCAGCAATCTCTTGAGGGCTGCATGCTCTCTCCCTTATGACCAATTCTTCATCAGCCACATAACAAATCAAGGAACCTATGCAGGGTGGTAAAACAGCGGCTTACCTTTCCTGAATTAAGCCACTAAACACTGCAGTAGATGGCATTAGATGGCCCTACCCATTCTTGTCTTGTAAAATGTAAGTGAACGAACGAAGACAATTCCACTAAAATTCTCATGTGGAAGCAGCCTCAGTGTTTGAGCTGTCTTAAAATCTATGAACTCCTGGTCCTTTTTTCTCTTGTCTCCTCGTACAGAAAGGTAACTTAAGTGAGAGAAGTGATGTCCTGTGTCCGGCCAGGAGAAGACATATTTTGGCTGACAGGTAATGTGTTGCTAATTCCCTATTGTCTTTGAGGGTTCAAAGCATAGACTGTTACCAAGCCCCTCTGAAGCTTTTGGAAATGGTAGGCAATTGTAGCCTCTGTGTGTGAGAACCTCCCAGTCCAGAAAAAAAACTCCAGAGGCTTGTCTTTAGTGCAGTCATTTGCAACATGTACTTTTTTTTTTACAGTGCCCATTATGGCTGACCCATAGGGATCCAATTCTGATCAAACCAAAGTTTTCAGACTTGTGTAGTATTCATAACTGCACAAAGGAATACTAAATTAGTCTCCAGAAGAGAGACAATAGAGACTAATCCAGAGCTGAGAAAGTGCAGGTCTTGGACTCTGTGCTGCATTCACTGTAGGAAGCAAGTACCTAAGTCCACATCCATTACCAGAGAAATCTGGGATTGCTTGAATGCCACAGCAGTTAAATGGGTATATTTGCTGATCTAGCAGGCGAGGAATGTTGGCCTTCCATTTGTGGATTGCAACTCCCATCATCCCACATTATGGTTATGCTAGCCAAAGTTTGTCGGAATTGCATTCCAACCACCTCTAGAGTCCACAATCCCCTGCCTTTTGATAGACATTGTACTGTATATATAACCAGCTCTGCAATTGTTGGATAGAGAGTTACTCTCTTGAATGACAATAAACCTATGGGATAACTATATGCTGATTTTCTTCCCATGTCCCTGTTGGCAGAGAATTGCAACAGTTTGCTGCAGCTGCTGGAAAGGCGGAACTGGCAGCCATTCCAGAAGATCTTACAGAAGAAAACCGAAGCCCAACTGGCCCCTATTCTGCACCACCTCAAATGCCAAAAGTCACATTCGGGCACTGGCACTACAAAAACTTTCCGGCATCCTCACAAAACTTGAGGAACATGTGAGTTATTGTGGAGAGGAACTGTGGACCTCTTACCCTTTCCCTCCACCACTCCCTCTCCTTCTTGTGCATGTCTTTAGATGTGAACCCGAGGGCAGGGAACCGTCAAACTAAAAAAGTGTATGTACACGCTGTGTTAAATTTACAGCGCTTCATAAATAAAGGGGATAATAATAATAATAATAATAATAATAAGGACTGCCGAATGCCAACCCATTAAAATGGTGATGCTCAAAGGGACCATGAATTCTTCTTCCATATGGCAATTATTAATGGTACTGTCACCATGAAAGAAACTCAAATGGGCCTAAACTGTGATGTGTGATTGCATGTCAGTCAGCAGCGATCTGGTTTTTCTTTTAGGTAGTCATTCTCTGTTTTCCAAGCTGACCAGAAGTTGGGTCCAGGGTTTCAAAATGTGCTTGTCAGAAAGTGTGACAAAGTTATAAGCCTTTTCTTCTAGTAGTAACCAATGTGTGTCTCCGTTCCTCAGCCTTCTGTAGAGCTCCCCTTTCTCGGCCAAGTGGTAATTGTAACCTGTCTCTGTGCCTTGGATGTTGATACTGGCTGTGATGGGGAAGCTGCAACTGTGCTTTGTCAGCTACTGCCTATCATGCGCCGCACTGATGGTAAGACTGAAAGCAATTTGGGCTGTTACCTTCAGGAGTTACTAACCCTCTTCCCTCTTAGAACAGTATCTAATAGACTAAGATTCTCAAGGCGTTAAAAGATTTCCAATTGGAAATGCACTGATCCACTTAACCTACATGTTGCAATAAATTTTAAAGTGCCTGCACTCATTATGACATTTTGTTTAGCCAACCCCCCAAGAGGCTGGATTGCCATTTGTCAGGTGTTGTTTGATTGTTTATTCCTGCATGGCAGAGGGTTGGACTGAATGGTCCTTGTGGCCTCTTCCAGTTCTATGATTCTATGAATCAGAAAACATGATTCATATCAACAAACCATGTCTTGCAGATTCCATTTTCATCAAGATCTTGTAAAACAAATGAGTCTGCCTGGAATAAATTGAACAGCCAACATTTTTGGAATCAGAACAGGCAACCATATCAGAAGGAGTAACCAGTTGCTGAGCATACATGGTGGGCCGCATATACAATGGGCCCTTGGTATCCTCTAGGGCAATGGTTCCCAAACTTTGGTCCTCCACATGTTTTGGACATCCGCTCCCAGAATTCCTGACTTCTGGCCAAGCTGGTTAGGGTTTCTGAGAGCTGACATCCAAAACACAAGTTTAGGAATCACTGCTCTAGGGTTTGGTTCCAGGGCTCCTGTGGATACTAAAATCCATGGATGCTGAAGTCTCATTAAATACAGTGGCATAGTAAAATGATGTCCCTTATTTAAAATGGCAAAATCATCAAGGTTTGCTTTTTGAGTATATATATATATATATATATATATATATTCTTCATGGTCTCTGTGAATCATACAAATGGGTTGTACTGCGCCTGCACAGTGCTGCTCGGAAAACTTCTAGAATCACTGGGCAAAGTTAACTTTGCAACTTTTTGGCGGTAGCTCCGCCCATCCCTTATAAGCCCCCTGCGTTCCTGTTCTTTCCCCAGTTCCTTCTTTCCTCCGCGTTAGCTGCTTGGGGAACTTCGCTTCTGCTTCTCTTGCTTGTTCACTGGACTTTTGACTTGGACCATTTTTGACAATTCTTCTGACCCCTCTGTATATTGTTGACCATTTGGCATATCCTTTTGTTCTCTTCTGGATTCTGATTCAGCTCACGATGTCTCCAGCACCGTTTAAGAAATGCGATGTCTGTGGGGGTAAGATCCTGGCACAAGATCTCCACTCCTCTTGTCTTCTGTGCCTTGGCGACACCCACAATTCCAAGGCTTGTGCCCTGTGTAAATCCCTGACCCCGCAGGCCAGGAAAAACTGCAACTCCCATTTGATGGCTGCGATCTACCAAGGAGTCCTCAAGTCTCAGCCAGCCATTCAGGCTGCTTCGGCATCTGTGGCTTCGGAGTCGACACCGGCCGTTGCTGGTTCCATGGCCCAGAGCTCCAGAACTGAGCCAAGCGCCACCGTGGCCCAGAGCTCCATTACTGAGCCAAGCGCCACTGCTGTGAACCCTTCTAAGGGTGATGGGCCTAATGGGGCGCGCCAGCCGAGTTCCAAGCCGAAGTCTTCCAAAAAAGACAAGGCTAAGACCAAGGACTCGAGCTCCAAGAAGATTGCGGCCCAGGAGGTGAGCCCACAAGCGGGTTCGAACTCGAAATCCTCCTCTAAGAAGAGGCACAGGCCTTCGGATGCAGGAGATGGTTCTCCTCAGGGCTCGGTGAAGAAGATCAAACCTTCAGCTCTGGCTGATGCTTCTGTTCAGGTTTCTTCCCATAAGAAGGCCCACTCCAAGACGTCCAAGAGCTCATTCCGTAAGAAGGCTCATCGGGAGACTTCAGACACTCCTCGGTCCTCTTCCAAGGACCTTGCCTCTCCTTCGAGACTTGCACAGGTAGAGTCAGTGCCCTCTGTTGTCGGCTCCACTAGGGCCACCTCGGTACCAGCCTCGGTTCCGGCTTCTGCTTTGCCTGCTACATTGGACTTCTGTCAGCTCTCCGATGATGATGACGGCTCTACCACTAGGTCACCTCGTCACCGTTCGCTGATGCCTACCCTTGGGTCCAGGTCCATTAGGCCGAGGTCCATCACCGGGAAGATTCAGATTACTACTATGACAGCGAGACAGATACTTTGTCACTGTCAGCCGCAATGTGGCCCGCAGCAGTCTGGCTTCGAAAACCACTGTGCCTCCAATGCCTGTGACTCTTTCCAAAGGACCACCAATGCGATCCACTGGATCCCCAATGCACAAGACCACTCTTCCTCCAACGCACGAGGCCACCACTCCACCAACGGATTGGGTTATGGCGATTATTTCCAGGCCCCTCCCACTGGTACCAACTGCCACCCAGACGCACCACTCTTCAACTTGGGTGGCCATTGATACCGACTCTGGTTCCGATGCTGAAGGCTCCCATGCCTCTCACATTGACTTGTGTTCCTCTGATGAGGTGGCCCCACAGTCCCTTCAGGAGATATTCCAGCCGGGTGCTTCATCTCCAACTGATGATGTACGCATGTTCTCGGAACATGTCATTAAAATGGCTAACTCCCTTGAGCTCCAGCTTTCACATGTGAAAGATGAGGCTAAGGATGCAGTGCAAAAAAGGATCCATGACAAGGTCCCGACACCTCCTTAGATACCACTGTTGCCATCTTTGGAGAATATTGCCAAGCGTTCTTGGGACGCTCCGGCTTTGCTGGCTGCATCTTCAAGGAAGATAGAATCCCTATATAGGATCTCGCCTTCCCAATGCTCTTGGCTTTCTTCGCACCCAAAGCAGAATTCGGTGATCGTCGAGGGTTCTCAGCAGGCATTCACCCCTAAGATGTTGACATTGCCGGCTGACTGCGAGGCCAAAAAAGTGGATGGTCTTGCCAAGAAGGCCTATTCTGCTTCGGTGCTGGGTCTAAAAGTGGCCAATTACAATGTGTGCATGGGTACCTACATTCAGTGCCTCATGGAGAAAATTTCACCCTTCATCCCCGATGTCCCAGAGGACTGCCAACACTTCCTCACGGAAATTAGGGATGAAGCCCACTCCATTGGGGGCTGGCTCATCACCTTGGCCAGTCACTCCACGGACTGTTCGGCGAAGTCTATGGCGGCTTCTATTGCCCTCAGAAGGCATGCCTGGCTCTGCTTGTCTGACATGAACCTGAGTGCCAAGTCGACCATCGAGGACATGGCCTTCAACGATTCCGGCTTGTTTAATAAGGAGACTGACGAACGTCTCAACTACAAGTACCGGATGAAGGCGGCGGCCAGGAAGCATGGTATGTCCACTCCTTCCCAGGCCCCCTTTAAAAAGCGCCACCGGCAATGGCAGGGCCAAGGGCAGTGGTGTTTCCAACAGGATTGCCCGTACCAACAATAGGAGCACTAGAGACAGCTCTACCCTTCCCAGTCTTCCTCTTCTTCTGGCCGACGCCAAGTCCCTACTTGGTACCGGAAAAATCGCTGCCAGGATACCGACCAGGGAAAGAAGAGGTCCTGAAGGGTTCCTGCATGCTCCATCCTCCTGCCCTCTTTCTTCCTGGATAAACTTAGGCCCTTGTATAACACCTGGGCCTCTGTGACTTGGGCCCTTGACATCGTCTGTAGGGGATATGCTCTCGAGTTTGAAGAGCTCCCTCCAACTGGAACTGTTGTTTCCACCACCCCCTCAGACACCCTTCTCGACGAAGTACGCACTCTTTTGGCTAAGGGCGCTATCTCGCCCATTGACTCTGATGAGGCCCCTAGAAGTTTCTTTTCCAGATACTTTACGGTGCCCAAGGCCAATGGGGGCATAAGACCAATCTTAGACCTGAGGTACCTCAATGCCTTTTTAGTTTACCGCCGGTTCCGTATGGTAACCCTTGCTTCCATCTTACTCTTGTTGCATCAGGGCCTGTGGTTTGTGACCATCGACTTGAAGGATGCCTATTTCCACGTGGGGTTTGAGAGAGCCACCGGAGGTTCCTCGTCTTTGCCGTCGATCCTGACATTTATCACTACAATGTCCTTCCCTTCGGCCTCTCCACGGCTCCAAGGGTCTTCACCAAGTGCATGGCCCCGGTCGTAGCATACCTCCACCAACAGGGTTCCAGGGTCTTCCCCTACCTGGACGACTGGCTCCTCAGAGCCCCCTCTGTGGAAGTGCTCCAAAGAGATGTCGAGTTCATCTTGTCACTCCTGACGTCCCTTGGGCTCATGGTCAATCTAGAGAAGTCGCATCTCACTCCATCCAGGCGGATCAAGTTTATAGGCACCATTCTCGACTCTGAAGATTGCATCGCCTATCTCCCTCAGGACCTTTTCCTTGCTCTCTGCTCCTCCGTCAGGATCTGCCTAGGACACAGGCGAATGTGGGCCAGGGATGTCCAGGTAGCCCTAGGACACATGACTTTGATGACATTTGTGACCTCGTGGGCAAGGCTTCGGTTTCGGACCCTCCAGTCCTGGTTTCTGTCGGCATTCAACCCCATGACGGACTCGCCATCCAAGTGGTTCACCATCCCGAGGCCAGTCGCCCACTCCCTACATTGGTGGCTTGATTCCCACAATGTCTGCGTCAGCATGCTTTTTTCGCCTCCTCAGCCGCAGGTCACCCTGACCATGGACGCTTCCATGGAGGGTTGGGGTGCCCACATGTCGGGACTTCTCATCAAGGACAAGTGGTCCTTAGACAGACAGTCTCTCCACATCAACGCCCTCAAGATGTTGGCGGTAGAAAAGGCCTTGACAGTGTTCCAAACGAGCCTCTCGGACAAGGTAGTGCTGCTGTTGACAGATAACACCACTGTCATGTATTACCGAAACAAACAAGGTGGCACCAGGTCTCAAACTTTACTGGACATCACGTTCCAGATTTGGGAGTGGTGCATCCCCAGAGGGATTCTACTCCAAGCAATCCACTTGCCAGGAGAGGAGAATGACTTGGCTGACCAGCTCAGCAGGTCTTGCAGCATCTGCCACGAGTGGAGGCTCCATCCCGAGACAATCTGCGACCACTTCAGTCAGTGGAGAACTCCCTGGATCGACCTCTTTGCAACCGCTCGCAACAACCACTGTCCCCAGTGGAGAGATGCTCCACGCCTTTCCTCCATTCCCACTGATCACCAGGGTGGTGTCCAAAATGACAGCGGACCGCTCCAATGCTATCCTGATCACTCCTCGGTTGAGGCAGCCATGGTTCCCATCCCTGCTCCACCTCTCCAAAAGGGATTTCCTCCGTCTCGAGTTCCGTCCCGGCCTCCTCATGCTCTAGAATGGCCAGGTTTGGCATCTGGACATCGAGAACTTGCCAATGGTGGCTTGGAGGCTCCGTCCCTAGCCTCGCTACCTCCCTCGGTACGGACAGTGATTTTGGCTGCCCAGAAACCAGAGACCCAGAAGTCCTATGCCTTCTTTTGTTCTTCTCTGAGAGAGGCCTCTCTCCAACCCAGGTGACAACACAAGTGGTGCTGGAGTTCCTGATGACACTTTTGGATTCGGGGCTGTGCCTCACATCCATTAAGTGTTACCTCTCTGCCATCTGTTCTCAATTTCAGTTTGATGGCAAACCTTCTTTTTCAGGGACCCTCTTGTGAAGAGTTTCCTGAAAGTTTGTTGCAACCTTCACCCTCCGGTCTCAGTACCGGCACTGTCTTGGAGCCTGGATGTTGTGCTGTCCTCTCTGCAATCCAAGCCCTTTGAACCCATGGCCACAATGGACTTGAGACTCTTGAGTTGGATGACTGCTTTCCTTGTGGCCATCACCTCTGCCTGCCGTGCGGGCGAGCTTTCTGCCTTGCAGAGGGACCAGCCTTTCCTTAGATTTCATAAGGATAAGGTTGTCCTCTGCACAGACATTACCTTTCTGCCTAAGGTGGTGTCTGCCTTTCACATGTCTCAGGACATTGTTTTGCCAACCCTGGCTTTGAACCCAACTATGGATTCTGAATGCAGTTTACACACTCTGGACGTTTGGAGGGCTTTGGCCTTCTATTTGGACAGAACTGCTGGTTCGAGCCATTCCGAGAGACTTTTTCAATGCTACTCAGAACCGAAAATGGGACTGCCTGTGTTTGCACAGAGACTCTCGAAGTGCGTGGCTGGTATCTTCCACCTCTGCTATGAACTGTTGGGCAGACCTCTCCCGGCCAGAGTTCGGTCCCATGCATCCAGGGCAGTAGCGACATCCTCCGCTTTTCTGTTGGGGGTCCTCTTGGAGGATGTCTGTAAAGGTGCTGTTTGGTCCCAGCCCTTGACTTTCATCAAACACTATAGGCTGGACACCAGGGCCAAATGGGATGCAGCCTTTGGAAGGGTGGTGTTGGTCTCAGGGTTACATTGATTGCACTGCATTTCCATTTGTTTACATATTTTGAAATGAATGTCCTTGTACTGCATTTCAATTGGTTTTTGGGTTCTGAAATGAATGCCTTTTTGGCCAAATTTGGCAGGTTACAGCATTCATATGGTTTACATAGGTCTTGCATGACCTAATGTGTTGTTCTGTGCTTTATGTCTTCAAACACAAGTTTGAGTACTATTTATTGAAGTACTAATAACAGGTCTACTATGACCTAATGTGTTATTTATGTGCCTTATGTTTTGCACAGGTTAAGTGCTATTTATTGAGGTACCAGAAATGACTGACACAGTCTTTGGTTCAAAGAATTTATTGTGATGAATAAACACACTTTTATTTGAACCTTGCTTGAGTTTCATGACATTCCCTCTGCCACTGACCTAAGCTTGTCAGTCTCAACCCATTTGTATGATTCGCAGAGACCACGAAGAAGAAGGACAGGTTGCTTACCTGTAACAGTATTTCTTCGAGTGGTCATCTGCAAATACATACAAATCCCGCCTGTCCTCTCCTCAGTGTCCTGCTCTTCATTGGCTCATTCTCATGTTGCTCACGCAGCATAAATTTCGGAACTGGGGAAAGAACGGGAACATGGGGGGCTTATAAGGCATGGGTGGAGCTACCGCCAAAAAGTTGCTAAAAGTTGCAAAGTTAACTTTGCCCAGTGATTCTAGGAAGTTTTCCAAGCAGCACTGCGCAGGCGCAGTACAACCCATTTGTATGTATTCACAGATGACCACTCGAAGAAATACCATTACAGGTATGCAACCTGTCCATATATATATATATATATATATAGCCATGGATGGTTGAAATTGTGGATAAGGAATCCGTGGATACAGAGGGCTGACTGTATTCCTGTCAGGGATAGGTGATAGGAAAGGATAGCCACTGTTCAGTGTTACTAGTGGTGTTCTGCACTCTTCCCTTTTCATTGCAGACATACTGTGGCATACTGAATGGGGACCGGAGGCCATCCGCAATGCTCTTGAAGTCCTGAACTTTTCTGCCCCTGTTCCATCCCTCTTTCAGGACAATAGTTACAATGTTGCCATGGTAAGTTAATGTTGTGTAAAGCACCAGTCCCATTAATGTGAGAGTCCTCCCTAAATCCAGAGTTGAGATAAGTTTCTTTTTTGGAACTGTGTCACAGAATCCCACAAACTACACATTTAGTGGATGTGTGCTAGAGGGAGATCCTGGGAACTGCAGTGAAAAACAAGTGTTACATATGTCCCCCTGGCTATTTTCTTTCCATCTCCATGAGCACAGGGAAGATTGAGCAAGATGATAGTTTTTATACCTTTTACATTTGACACCTTACATCTGTCCTCCTATATGTTTGCAATCTAACAGCAACAGCTATGTTGGGCCATTTCTTGGGGCCACTGAAGTATCTAAGGCCTATCCATGGTTCTGTTATGGGAATTATTCAAAGTAGTAGGAATATAGTTTCCATGGCTGAAGCAGACTTTGGACCTGGATTTCTCAAATAACAGACACAGGGCAAATTGCTTTTAAAATTGAGGGGATGCAGCACTTCAGATAGTCACAGACAACTACTAAAAAGGATTGGGCAGAGTCATGCTAGTACTGTACTCACTGTGTACTACTGGAGGGGAAATGTTTTGCTGCGGTGTGCTTTTTAAACATAAACTCTCCTTTTGGCAGTTCTTTAAAACTGAAAAGCAGAATAAACACAGAGAAATGAATGAAACTTCATGTTCAGAGGAAGCATTGAGAGTTTGAAAATGTAAGATCTGGAGACCCCAGCTAGCACTACTGGCTAAGGGAATTACAGTAAAAAAAATATAACTTGTCCAAGTTCTCAAACAGTGGAGCATTGCCTTCATACCGTGCTTATGGATTTCCTGGGCATATCAATCTGGTCACTTTTTGGCAGATGTTGTACTTCTTAAGTGAATACAGGTTGAGTCTCCTATATCTGCCATGCTTGGTACCAGATGTGTTTTGGATTTTGGATTTTTGTTTAGATTTTGGAATATTTGCATATACATAATGTTAATAATGTTAGAGATGAGACCCAAGTGTAAACATAAGTGTACACTGTACCATCAGAAACCACTATCTCAGCCACTCACGTGGACAATTTTGGATTCTAGAATATTTTGGATTTTGAAATCCCAGATAAGGGATTCTCAACCTGTAAAAGTCTGCCTCTCTCTCCCCCTCTCTGTGCTGTGAATCAGTTTTCCTAGGTTCTTTTGGCTATTTTTGTTGGAGCCACAGAGTGGGACACAACTGAATATGCTACAGTGCGCCCGCGCCATACGCGGGCGCGCCATACGCAGACTTGAGTGTACGCATTCAAGCCGCGGGGTGGAAGGGGCAGCGCGTCCCATTCAATTGAATGGGCATGCGCGCCCGTTGTGCCCCGCGCGCGCCCGCGCTGCCACGCCACCGCACATGAGCCCCATTGTTTCCAATGGGGCTCGAGCATAGGCGGAATTCACCTTACGCGGCGGGATCCGGAATGGATCCCCCGTGTAAGGCGAGGACACACTGTACTACCATTCACAAGCTTCTCCATTGTTTCAGGTCTTTGGCGGCTACCTTCCACCAAAAGAGCTCCTTGAAGCAATGAATTTCCTGGGAGGAGATGCTGAAGATTTCTTTGGGTTTTTTGATGTCTACTATCTGTTTCGAGAGTTGATTAGACAATTTAGTGGAAAGTCAGTAATGGTAAGTTGCTTCTAGAACCATCAAGTCTTAGACCAGATCCTTTGAGCACATAAATTAGCCAGATGCAGTTGAGTTTCATGAACCAGGTCCTCAGAGTGTATATAAGTGGCTCTAAATAAGATTTAAAAAATAATAATTCCACTATAGCTTATAGCATTTGTTAAACAATACAATGGACTCCTGATATCTGCAGACTTGCTATCAGCGGATTTAAGCATCCACGGTGTCAGAGTGTGGACCAGAATCCTGGACAATCAATCAGTCAGCTTGTTTATTGAAACAACAGAACTTTATTGAAGGTTCCAAGATCAGCCATGTCGCATCACCCAGCTTCTAAGCTGAGACTGACCCCTCCCAGCAAAAGCCTGTGCAGTAGGACCCCTCCTTCCCAGCACTAGTTCCTATCCTCCATCCCTATCCCCTTAGAAACGAAACTGCATTCCAAGTCTCTGCAGGCCAGCCTCTCAAGGACACTATATATCACCATCTCTACAAGCTATGCGAAGCGCAACCCATCCCCCCATCATCCACAGTTAGAATACATCTGGTAGAATACTTCAGGATTCTAACACACGGGCGGCAAGCCCCATTGCTTTCACATCGCACCCACCACTGAAGACAGTGGGATTCAGTGTCCTACGTTTTCCTTATCTGTGGGGGGTCTGGAACGGATTCAAACAGAACTGTAATATCCAGGTCAAGTCAAATCATAGTAACACTATTCTGCTTTGGTCAGACCTCACCTTGTAATGCTGTACCCAGATCTGGACGCCACAGTTGGCAAGCTGAAACATATCTGAAAGAGGGCCACCAAATGGTAAAGTACTGGAACTGAAGCCCTATCAGGAATGACCTAGGGAGCTGAGTTTACTTAGGAGAAAAGAAGTTTGAGATAAGATAGATGTTTAAATATTTGATGAGCTGACACATAGAAGATGGAGCAAGCTTTTTTTGTTGCTCCAGAAGATAGGCCCTGAACCAATGGAGTCAAATTACAAGAAAACAGATTCATGTAAGACCAAACATTAGAAACAACTGCCTGATTGTAAGAACTGTTTGACAGTGTAATGGACTACCTCAGAAAATGGTGGACTACGTTTCATTGGAGGTTTTTGACAGCTTTAAGTGGTGCTTTAACTGTGATTCCTACAGTTCTATGGTTCAATGATTCTAAATACTGTAGCTCCGATTTTTATATATATATTTGGACTGGAGGTGAGGAATGTGTGGTCTTCCTATTACAGTTGAAACACAGCAGTCATTATCACTGAGCAATGGCTGGGCAAGGTAGAACTTAGCCAGAGCCAAAGCCACATCTGAGTCAGAAAAATAAATAAATGGAGGAACAGAAGTTTTGGAGTGCCCTAACCCCCTCCCTGTGTTTCATGGCAAACATCCTGCCCTCCTTCCTACAACCAGGCAAGTAACTTTGTTGTCATTTGACAGGTCCAAGAATTGCTGGAATTGTTATATGTCAATAGCAAGAGCAGGAAAGACAAGAAAGAGAACAGTGTGGCTGTGTTAGCCATCTCAGTCCTGGCAACTCTTCACCTTCAGGAGGTGATCGATTTCCTTCTAGAACATTCTTTCAGGTATTGTATTGGTGATGTCACTGAAGTTTCTACCAACTGGCGAACTGATGAATTAGGGATCAATGAAACTTGCTCAGAAAGCTTTTCTCCTTGATTTTTAAGCTTTTTAAGGTGTGCTTCTCTCACTTCCTTACTCCTTGGACAGTAGCATATGGAAACTGAAAATCTCTTAAAGCAGACCTGATGTTCACAGCTTCAAGTCTTTCCTTTTTTGTATTACCCTTTCCAGAATCTCCCAGCGAGCATTGCCACTGGAAAAACAAGTCTTATAGCTGGGGAATCCTGGGAACTATCTCATCAAAAAATAACTTTCCAAGCTCTGGATCGCATCAGTTGTCATCCATTAGGCTAGAAAAGACCTAGGGCTTTTGGTAGTTCCACCAAACCTTTAGCATGGTTTTAAAAACCTTTTGTGCTGCTTTGTGGCAGTATTTTACTTCATGACAAGCTATTGTTATATGTATGTTTCTGATTTAGAAACATTCCTGAAACAACAATATTAAGATGGCCATTTAACACATATGAAATACATAAATGTGTGTTATTTTTATGTAATCCTTGAGTGTGAAGATTTTGTTTCTAGGTGGCTTCAACTTTGTTATGAAGCCTGACCACCTATGAGTTGGTCAGTTTGTAAGGCAAAATGCCTTCAGTTTCTAGTGGGAAAAGTCATTCCTAAAATATTTATCTGATAATCTCTGGTCCACTACATTCTTTTCATTCACAGCAACTGTGAGGCTATTTGGCAAGCTGTATTTGACTCTGCTGATCCTGACCAACTTATGCAGTTACTGCTGGCTAAGATGCAGGAGAAGCTGGGAGTGAATACAGTGGTGGTAAGTGGTGATAAGGATGTTGGGGAAAGACTTACTCTTCTTATCCTCCATTCCGTCCTACCTGGTGGTGACTAGAAATAATAATAATAATAATAATAATAATAATAATAATAATAATAATACCATTACATTCAGTGATATAGGGGAATTATGATTTGTAATTAAGTACAAAAAACATTGCTAAGGATTCTGTATGGGTGTGGCATGAGAGATCAATGGGGGGAGGCAGTGACACCATGAGTTACACACTGGGTGACACCAACTTTAGTGATGCCACTGCAGCACGATGTGCAAAGTGTTAGCATATGTGTATATTTGTGTACTTATACATATAGTCATGAAGGGGCAGAGCCACCTCAAGGTTTGCTTCTTGAGGCAAAGAAATGACCACTGAATTTTTCTTCAACACTGACTAAGAAATTGTGTCCTCCACTGCACTTGAAGATAGATGAGCTTAGAGGGTGCAGAGCAGGCTATATGCAGCAACTTGATCTCTCGGTACGTTGCTGTCACTTCATAGCACCTGCTACCTAATGTAACAACCTTACTTCATAACAGAAGAGCTACTATGGCATTTGGATTGTCTCACTTGGCCATCCTTAACTTGGGTTATCCCTGCTCTATATTCCCAGAGCTTCACCCTCAAATGTAAGAGTGTGTGTGTGTGTGTTGGGGGGGGGGGGCAACAAAGAACAGACTGCAGAAATAATTCAGTTTGAGACCACTTTAACTACCCTGGCTCCTGGCTCAGCGGTACAGAATTCTGGGAACTGTAGTTTTGTGAGAAATTCTGCCTGTTGTCCCAAGAAACAACAGTTTCCAGCATTCCCTAGCACTGAGCCAGGGCAGTCAAAGTGCTCTCAAATTGGATTATTTCTGCAGTCTGTTTTGGCCCAAAGAAAGCAAGTTACATATCCTTTTCCATTTCTCCTAGCAACATGCAACCCAGGTACTGCACAAACTCATGAAGGTTGATGCATATGAAGATCTCTTCAAAGATCACTTCTCGATACTGTTCCTGGCCTTACTGGAGCAGATTTCATCATCATTTCAGCAAGATAAGCTATTGGTGAGGTGAGTAACCTGAAGACCTTTGCAGCTCTGCTACCTCGCTATCTGGAAAACACACAGTGCTCTGCTCTGGGCCCCACAACAAACTCCAACTCCCAGAATTCCATAGCCTTGAACCAGGGCACTTAGAGTGGTGCCAAACCAGGTTATTTCTCCAGTGTGGATGCAACCTGAGAGACCTTGCTGGTCACCCAGTGGGTTTCATGACTCAGTGGGGACTAGAATATGGACATCCCAATCCTTGCCTTTCACTCTAACCATAACAACACACTTCATCTCTTAGATCAGCAAGTCTTGTCTACTCTTTGGTCCTATCCTATTCAATACATCAGATTTCCTGAAACTGGGAATCCTTTATTTATAACACTCCTGGTCCTCAATGACCTTTCTTGGTGATAATTTCTTTTCTTACAGAGAGCCCATGGAAACTCTGCGGCTCCTTGTCCATACCTTAAGAGCAAGAAGGGAGGAGACAATATCCTGCTGGGAGCAACTGAGCTGCTCAGATGGCTTCAGCCAAGGATTATGTGCTTTGGTGAGGTAAAAAGGAACATGTTAGTCACTGAACAATGGCAGTGAAATAGAACATAGGACAAAGAATAAGATTGTTTGTCTCCCTTTTTTTTGGCTCTACTTTCCCCATCATTCACAAGACCCTGGTTTATGTTATAGGGTTCTCATCAGTGCCTCACAATTTTGGATCCCCAAGATGGTAGACTACCTCCTTTCCATCATAGTATCTAGAGAACCTCCAAAGCTCTATGAAATCGCTGTTACAATTTACACTGAGGTAAGTAGTACTGAAACTATAGGAAATGCAAGATGTTGATGGTATGGTTGCCTTCTTTCCACTAACATCAGTCGGTCTGCAAGCCCTATTGCTGGGTCCCTTACTGACCTGTTTAATGTCAACCTTGGCTGTATTTAAATGATATAAAACACCAGCTGAAGTGTCTAAACACCCTTAAGGCTACCCCCCCAAGATCCTGTCTGATCTTGGAAGCTAAGTTGGGTCAACCCTTGTTAATATTTGGAGGGGAGATGTACAATGATTACCAGATGCTGGCTAATATTTTAAAAAAAAAAAGAATTGGCAAAACCACCTCTGAGTATTCCTTGCCTAAGAAAACCCTATAAAATTCATGGGGTGACCATAAGTTAACAAGTGGCTTGAAGGCACATACACACATACAAACATTGAACTTGAAAAGAACAATAAGCTTGCCCTCTTCATGGCACGTCTCCATCCATGGTATGAGCTCTTTTAGTTGGTGATGGAGACAAGCTGGAATCTTCTTGGGCACTGTTGTTGTTGTTGTTGTTGTGTGCTTTTGAGTTGCTTCCAACTTATAGTGACCCTAAAGGGAACCTATCATGGGGCTTTCCTGGCAAGAATTGTTCAGAGGAGGTTTTGCCATTACCTTCTTCTGAGGCTGAGAGTGTGTAACTTGGCCAAGATCATCCAGTGGGTTTCATGGCCAAGTGGGAATCAAACCCTGGTCTCCAGAGTCGCAGTGCAACACTCAAACCACTATGCCATGCTGGTTTTATCTGCAACTGTACTATTTAGACCATTGTGTAAAAGGTATTCAGTACTCCCTTATGAAAGCTATTTTCTCATTCATATGCAGTGCACTAATACACAGGCAAAGCTGTGCTTTCCCACCCACCCCACAATAATAACAGCCCCAGAATGGCTCTGACACAGCTGGGCAAGTACCAGCCACACTGCCCAATTGCCAGTGCTGGTGGTGCTTCCATCTGTGCAAGTATCCTGACAGAGATTCCTATTTTGGCCAAAACCTACTAGGAATCTCTTATATGCTACCGGAACGCACATTTGCAGATGAACATCCCAAATGTTCCAGTGGCTTTCCTTGCTGCAGCTATTGGTGCTTGCAGATTCTGGCAAAATTTACAGAAGTGTTTTGTCCCAAGATCAATACTATGGACTTTGGGTGTAGTAAGGCCTCTGGCTCTCGGGAACACAGCCAGAACAAAAGACTTGTCCACAAATTTCTTAAGTTTCAAAAGCTTTACTGGTTATAAACACAAATAACATGAAACTGATTTCTTCTTTTTCAATAGTCCTTCCTAAATACCTTGCTCTCTCTTCTTGGTGGATTCTATCTTTCTTCTTCTGAGGACTATCTTTCTTCTTTTGTGGACTTATCTTTTTTTTTCAAAGGAAAATACTCTCTCCAGGTCTGACTTGGCTGAAATCTTACTACACACTGAAATTTAGCTAGAGGGAGACAGCATAAGACCCTGGGATTTCCCACAATCCTTGTCTTTCTTAAAGCTATAGATCTGTATTTCCCCTCTTAAACTAATACATAGAAAACCTAATATAAACTTAACTAAAGATGCTCTGGAGGCATGACAAGAAGTGTTAGCAAAAGAAGGAAGCCCCCTTTGCATAATGAACATTCTTGCTAAAGAATTCTTCTCCAACCAACTTTTAATCTTTTCACAGTGATCCCATGCAGGGCAAGAAAACCAGATATGGGCCATAAAAGAGTAGGGTAATCTTGCCAAAAGGGAGAAACTGTCTTTCCAAATTTTTCTCTGGGCCATTTCAGGCAATGTTGACAACAGAAATGTAACATGAAAAGAATAACCAAATGTGCAGTATAGCCATTGATCTGGCCTCAGTTGACCTTGTGGAGCTGTGTGAATGAGTAAACTTCTGACAGCAAAATGTGCTGCATGGAGATGCAGAGTGCCCCCTTTCAATCTAGTCAGTTAGTTGTGGCTAGCTTTCAGTCTAGTCAGTTAGTTTGAAATTATTTCCTTTGGACACTCCAGCTTCTCACGAACAATATTAAATACCTGACGGCTAATCAAGAGACATCTGAATACCTGTTGAGATGCTTGGACCATGATAGCCTGGGAGTACGTAGGCTGAGTCTCCGTGGGATTTCTTCCCTTATATTAGATTCAGAACTGGTAAGTGAACTTCAGAAAAGAAGGATATAAATTTTGGTCCTCAGTCATTCAAAGCAGGTGTTTAGGATAACTGTTTGAGGAATTATATTTTTGTATAGTTCCCCTTTTTGGTACTCCCTGAATAGTTTTTTTTTTTTACTGTTATTCTTATGTCAGTAATGTGTACACTTGTGAGGAGATACATTACCATATGCAGAACATGAAAAACAAGTTGAGAGCATTTGGGTAAAAATTAAGGGAGAGGGACACAAGAGTGACCTGATTGTTTACCGTAGGCTCCCCAGCCAAACTGAAGATTTGGACAATGTCTTCCTAAAGCAAATGACCAAATATTCCAAAAGGAGAGATATAGCAGTAATGGGAGACTTCCAAAACCCTGATGTTTGTTGGAAGTCACTGCAAAAGAGGATTAGTGTCTGCTAATTGGTGATCATTATCTGCTGGAAAAGCCCCTGACTCTGAGTGGTTTCCCATTTGCTTTAGAAGCAACTTTAGAAAAAAGGAGAAACCCTTAAAGTGAACAAAATTTGGCTACCAGTCCTGAGGAATAGCAAAATGAGGACTCAGCAAATGCAAATGGCAAACCATTCAGGGTCAGGGGCTTTCCCAGCAGATAATGATCACCAATTAGCAGACATTAATCCTCTTTTGCATTAGCCTCCCAGCCTGAGGCCTGCCACCAGCCAGGGACGTAGCCAAGGAGGGGTTCTTGGGGTCCGGACCCCCCCTTCCATTAGAAAAATGAATGGTGTGTGCTGCTGCACTGCCACACCCAAGCCCTATTATAATGGTAGCACTTAGTCTGGACCCCCCCTTCCTAAAATCCTAGCTACGTCCCTGCACCAGCACAGAACAAGACACATGCAAATCACTCCTGCATTCCCAGGCTCACACAGTATATATATAGCCAAGTCCTTTCCAGGCAAACATTCTCTGAAGATGTCAGCCTCAGATGCTGGCGAAACGTCAGGAAGAAACTCTTCTAGAACATGGTCACATAGCCCAAAAAAACCCACAAAAAACTATGTCCAACAAATTCCTCACTAGCTGTGCAGACACTTTCATTATAGAAAAGGTGGAGGAGACAACCAGGGTATCAGAGAAGAGCTGGTTAGTGGGATGGAAAAAGTGAGAGTTGGCCATGTCCCATTGGGATTTGTTATACAGTGGGCCCTTTGTATCTACTGGGGTTTCTTTCCAGGACCCCCATTAACTACAATGGATAGTAAAATGGTGTGCCTTATATAAAATGGCAAAATCAAGGTTTCTTTATAATTTTTATTATTATTATCCTTTATTTATAAAACGCTGTAAATTTACACAGCGCTGTACATACAGTCTTTAATTAGACGGTTCCCTGCCCTCAGGCTTACAATCTAAAACAACACCACACAAAAGGAGAAGGGAGTAGTGGTGGGGAAGGGGATGAGGTCCAGCAGTTCCTCTCTACCTCCAAGGCCTGGACCAAGGCAGATGGACTGGAGGGAGGGCTTGGCTTCATAATGGATGGTTAATCTTCATCCAGGGAGGCAAGCGACAATTATGCAATGCCTGGGAACGCTTCTCTGAACAGGACGGTCTTCAACTCCGTTTTGAAGCTGGTTAAAGAAGTGATGGCCCTTGTGTCTCGTGGGGGAAGAAGGTTCCAGGAGTGAGGGGCAGCGAGTGAAAAGGGGCGAATCCGAGATGGGGCAAAGGAAATCCTGGGCTGGGACAGCAGACCTTGACTACCAGAACGGAGGGCCCTAGTGGGAAGGTGAGGAGAAATAAGGTCTGATAAGTAAGGAGGGGCCAGCCCATGGAGGGGTTTAAACATCAACAGCAGGAGCTTGTACTGAATGTGGAAAGGAAGGGGGAGCCAGTGAAGGGATGCCAACCCAGGAGAGATATGGTCAGAGCGGTGGGTGGAAGTGATAATGCGTGCAGCTGAATGCTGGACAGAAATTAAAGGACGGAGGTGAGAAAGAGGAAACCCAGCCAGGAGGATGTTACAGAAATCAAGTCGTGATACCACTAGGGCATGGACCAGGATCTTGGCAGTAGAGGCAGAGAGATATGGTCGGATTTTGGCAATGTTGTATAAAAAGAATCTACAAACCTTGGCTGTGGTCTGGATCTGAGGGATAGACGACAGAGAAGAATCAAAGATAAAACCAAGACTGCGGGCTTGCTGGACTGGTTGAATAGAAATGTTGTCCACAGAGACAGAAAAGGAGTGTTGAAGGGTGGACTTAGGAGGAAAGACAAGAAGCTCCGTCTTGGACATGTTGAGCTTCAAACGCCGATGGCGCATCCACTGCGAGACAGCTGTGAGACAAGATGAAACTTGGTGTTCAAGCCTTGGAGAAAGGTCAGGGGTGGAAAGAAACAACTGGGTGTCATCGGCATACAGATGGTAGGAAAAACCAAAAGAGCTAATGAGTTTACCTAAGGACAGTGTGTAGAGAGAAAACAGAAAGGGACCCAGAACAGAGCCCTGGGGAACTCCAACAGATAAGGGAACAGGAGATGAAGTCTGACCGCCTGCAACCACTGCAAAAGATCTGCCTGACAAGTAAGATCTAAACCAGTCAAGAACAGAGTCTGAGAACCCAAGGTCAGAAAGTATATCAACTAGAAGACAGTGATCAACGGTGTCAAAGGCAGCAGACAGATCAAGAAGGATGAGAACAGAGTAAAGGCCATTAGCCTTGGCCTGTAAAAGGTCATTCGAGATCTTAGTGAGAGCTGTCTCTGTGGAGTGCCTTGGGCGGAAACCAGACTGAAAGGGATCAAGAATGGAGTTGGCTTCAAGAAACTCGAGACAGCGAGAATAAACAACCCGTTCCAAAACCTTCGAAAGAAAGGGAAGAAGAGAAATCGGACAATAGCTAGACAAAGAGGAGGGGTCAAGAGAAGGTTTTTTTCAAAATTGGGGAAATGAGAGCATGTTTAAAGTCCAAAGGGAAGGAGCCTGTAGAGAGAGAGAGATTGAAGATATGGAGAAGCGAGGGAAGAAAAGAGGGAGCTATAGAAATTAGAAGAGGAGTAGGAATTGGGTCAAGAGAGCAAGTTGCAGGTTTTTTGTAATTTTTTTGTAATATTTTCAAGAGGTGGATGCTTGAATTCATGGATGAAGAATTAGTGGATGCAAAGGGTTGACCATACAGAGAAAACTGGAAGCCTCAGGATCTGAGCCCCTCAGAGTTCCTGCTGTGCTCGTTAATAATTAATGCTGTACCTGCTTTGTTTTGTATTACTAGATGATGGGATGTGTCATACCTTTGATATTGTTGGGTGCAAAGAATGTTTAAGCTAGAGTAGGTTAAGGAGGAAATGTGAAGGGGAGATAATAGGCACCAGGATCATCCAAGGTCAGTTGTTGTTGTTGTTGTTGTTGTTGTTGTTGTTGTTATTAACCTTTATTTATAAAGCGCTGTAAATTTACACAGCGCTGTACATACAATCTTTTTAATTCCATGGGAATGCCTGGTATGAAGAGAAACAGTAGGGTAAGAGGGATGTTTTGGCTTAGGAATGAATGAAGTTTGAGCATGTGAAAAGTGTTGAAATGCTTTTAATGTACTGTGTAACTTAAATTGCTTTAGTGCCAACAATATCACCATACGGTGAACCGCTTTGGATTCTGAATAATGCTTGCTATTTTACACTAAAGTTTGGATTTCTGAGCTACAGCCAATCAGTATATGACAGCCTTCCACATTCTTTTATATAAGGAAACAATGTTCTAACTGGTGGACATAGAATAAATTATTCTCCATATAGAATAAATAGAAAAAATCCTGCAATAAGAAGACTACAGCCCAGAACTGGCAAAGAAATATCTAGCTATTCTAAATGAATTCAAGTATACAGAGCTAGATGAAGTGCATCCAAGACTATGAAAGAAACCTGCAGATCTAATCGCAGAACAACCCTCAACAATCTTTGAAATTTATTGGAAAACAGGAATGGTCCCATTCAGTTGGAGGAGGGCAAATGATGCCCCCACCTTCAAAAATTGCAAAAAAGAAGACCTGAGCAACTACTGACCAGTTAGTTTGACACTGGGTGCGTGCACTCCCTCCCACTGTGCCACTCCATCCTTTTCCTGATGAAGTAAAGGACAGGAAAGCATGTGGGGGGGGAGTGCGGGCCCATCAAGCGGGTGGATGCATGATGCGCAGGGGGAGTGCCCAACTTGGTGTCATCCCCTTTCTGAGGTGTCAACTGGTGCGGCCTGCACCACCGCACCCCCCCTAGAGGCACCACTGCTTTTTAAAAATAGTGTTATATCTCTTGCTTGCAGAGCTATAATGAGACTGATAATTTGCTGAGGGCCACTGCCTTTCAGGTGTGCAACTGATTTGCCTTGCCATAAACCAGCTTCATTCTCTTCCTTTTTTCACTGGCGGAATTGTGGCATAGATATCTTCTCATCTCAAAAAGAGATCTATTACTAGGCTTATGAAATATGTTAAAGGAGGCAACTTTTTCTTTAGATGGAGAACCCCTGGTGCATGCAGCTTGCTCTCCTGAATGCCCTGGGCACCTCGAAGCCAGATGTTCTGCCTCGGGTGATTGAGCTACTAGAGTCTGTTCTCCCGAAGGTCACCGCTGAAGTTGGCTCTGGCTATGTAAAAATGTTGGCTGCTACATACTGCACCCTCATTGGTCATGTGAGTAATTGACAAATATGTTGACTGCTATGTGTTGGTCCATTCTTTCCTTGGATTATGTCACACCCTATATGTGTGTGTATGTGTCTATGTGAGAGAGAGCCAGAAAGAGAGTCCTGGGTAAATATATGGCATTACATCTGGCAGGCATTGTAGAGGAGGCCAGCTGTGGCCACAATTTGTCCTGAAGCTCCTGATAGGATAACATCATCATCATCATCATCATCATTTGAGTGAATTTCTCACTCATCTTTGCTAGAGTGGAAGAGTACTGCAGAGTGTCCCAGGAACACATTCTACTGGAAGATTGGACTCCATGCATGTATTCTTAGGCACCTGTGTTAGGAGTAAGGAGCTTAATCTGGCACCAGCACTGCCATTTTCAAAGGGATGGGGAATTTAAATTGATTGAGAGCTTTTTGATCTCAGGAAACGAAAAGGCTCAGGTCAGAGACAAATTTGCACTTACAAACAGTAACAGGAGGCAACACTGAGTAGAACCAATTGCTGATGACAGTTCTTTATTTTCCTGTTTTTGTAGGAAGAAGCAACAGTTAGAGCAGCTGCCATAAAACATCTGGGGCTGCTTCGGTGCCGACCTGGAAAGCCATGGAGCCCAACTACATCAGAGGAAACCATTTTGGAAATGGTGAATGTCCTCATTCACCTTGAGGATGAGGATGAGGTGGCTGAGGTGAGTCTGTGAAGGGAGAGCAAAAAGTGAGCTGTTTGGGGGGGGGAGTCATCCTTGACTCTCTGACTGTGTATATTTTAAAACACTTTGTTTGGTTTTGGTTCAAAGACTCTTTGAACATATGGTCTAAGCAAGGCTCAGTGCTTCTGCTAAGTCACTGTCTTGCTTGAAGGCAAAGCTAGAAGCCACTAGCTCTATAGAACGGTTGCCTCAGTCTTTGGACCTCAGTCTCTGAGGAGTGAGCTGAAGATGACTTGTATTTTGGGGGGTCATCCATTACTTTTTTCATCCATGACTCTTTGACCATGTTTTTGTAAGGCTTGTGGGGAGCTTTTGTTTGTTTTGTACCATGTTGTCTGCCTGAGCACATGATCTAAGAGATGGGGCTTCTGCCGAGTTGTTTGGCGCAGAACTATCAACCAGTAGCTCTGTATAACTTCTGCCTCAGTCTTTGGAGTTTGTTCCTTGGGGCACATACAGCCATATTGATAACACTGCAATTGATATTATGGCCTGAAAGGGATAAAAAATAACTGATTGTAGACAGAAGGATTTATCATTTTCTGCTGCATTGTGTGTGCAATGTTTGTCTTCTTGTCTGAAAACTTCCCTGACCACACTTGCAACAAGTGCAAATTGGTGGCTCTCTTGGAAGAGAAGGCCAACACATTGCAGCTATATGTCAAGACTCTTCAATGCATCAGAGATTCTATCAGTGGAGTTTATCACACAAAGGAGATCAGGAGTTTATACTGTGAATATCCCAGAAAAATAGCGTAATCATGCAAAACCATTACACACGTCGCACAAAACCTGCTATTAAAGTGGTCACAAAGAAGCATTAATACACATCTTTTTACTTTTGGGATTTCAGCAACAATGCACTTCCAATCTCACTTTATTTGCGCAATTGTGTGCAATAATCATTTGTGCAATTACTCACCATTTTCGCTTTATGTGCTTTAATCTCTCTTTAATGCCAAAATTAGCCCCAGTGTGATAAACTCCAGTGAAAGATAGATGATCATACAGGGACAGGACGAAATGAATGACTGGCTATGCAGATAGTGTCAGTGTCAATGGGAGATGTTGGCTTCTGGGACCATCGTCATCACTTCTTAGAGAACGGACTACACATAGGCCACACTTCTAGAAAACCAGGAAGAATGTCTTTGGCAAAAGCTGCGGATTCTGATTAAGAAGGGTTCATACTAAATCCTTGGGAGATGGAAATGATAGCTTAAACATCTGTCCAAACACAGGTTCTAAACAAAGATATGTGAATTCTAGATGAGAAGCTGAGAGAGAGAATGGGAGCCACAGTAAAACTCACAGTAGCATAAAAGATGAGAACAAACAACTAATTAGATATCGACACACCAATGTGCAGGGTTTTGGAAACAAAACAAGATGGGCTTAAAGTCCTAGAGCAGGAATTTAAATATGGCTTTATAGGTATAATAGGGACTTGATGAGATGACTCCCATGATTGGAATATATCAATTGAAGGATATAATGTGATCAAAAAGAATAGGTGGGGAAGAAAAGGACAAATTTGTCAATGACAAATCCATATAAGTGATCAAAAGGAACCAGTGAAGAGAATCTGGATAAAAATCAATGGAGAAATAAATAAAAAGAGTATTGTGGCAGGATTCTTGTTGTGTGCCTTAAAGGTTCCAGTGTATAGTGACCCAAAGATGAACTGATCATGAGCTTTCCTTGGCAAGATTTGTTCTGAGAAGGTTTGCCATTGCCTGCCCCTGAGGCTGCAGGTGTCTGACTTGGCCACGGTCACCCAGTGGGTTTCATGGTCAAGCAGGGAATCAAACCCTGTTCTCTACAGCTCTCATCATCCTGGGCATCAAGCAGGGTTTTGTGAAGAGGAGATGATAAAACAACCTGTAGGCCTACTAGTTATCCTTGATCCACATGCTAAATATAAAATAATAAACAAACATGGGGAGATTACCAGTTAAAGGCATGCTAGTTAACCTGGGCCACTACATGTGTTAGTTGTGCTCGAAAATCAGCTGATAGAGTTGTGGAGTGCCCCTCTAGCAGGTAAACAGTTGTAGAGAACCAGTAATGAGAATCCCCAGTGCTGTGCAAATAAATATCTTCCTTAGGCACAATAAAGGTTTCCAGGTAACTTTCAAACTAAAGTAGTGAGGAATAAGAGTTTCTACTAACTATTTCAGAATGAAGGATTTACATGATGTTCAATTTGCTTCTTCCAAATAGAACAGAGAGATTATCTCTTAAGTCTCCTTGTCTTTAGATAGCAAATTTTAGAGTGAGCCAAATAAAGTATAGCCCTGCATAGTTGATGGATGACATTCTTTACACTGGCACACTGGTCTAGAGCTATTGAAAACTGTAGTCGGACAACCTCAGGAGGGCCACACATTGCTTTTTCTTGGTTTAGAGCATCTAACGTTCCTTGTTACTTTTTGTCATAGGCGGCAAAGGTCACACTGCAACAGCTTGTCCCACAAGTGAGCTGGAAGGTAGCACCCACAATGTATAGCCTACACCATGTGCTCCATCAGGCTGCAAAACACTTGGTAAGTATCTTGGTGTATTACCACAGCTTGTCCCCATGTTTATTATTTATTTTTATTATTATTATTTTTGGATCCAGCATGTGCCTCAAGGACAACTATATGGGGCCTACATGTGGTTTGACCATCTTCTCTTCATAAAATCCTGTGTGACACTTAGAACAATCATGTTTGTCACACTATCAGTGAGTGATGTTATCTTTGAGGAGGTCTCTCTCTCTCTCTCTCTCCCCCCCCCCCCCATTTCTGTGTGTCTGTTTGAAGCCACGCCTGTTTGAAGCCAGATAAAGTATTAGATGGCCCACATCTAATACTTTATCCATTTCATCATGATGTCTATCTTGGCGTAGACTTTTTTCATCCATGCAGAAATATTCCTGATGCCAATTCTCCTTTTTGTGTGTGTTTGTAAGACTCGAACATACAACAAGGAACTTGTAAGAGGTGCTGCATTGTGCTGCATTCTTCATCCCAACATTCAAGGAGTTGCAGTATTCAAAGTGGCAGCATGTTTCGTGGGTAAGTAAAGCAACATCCCCCTTGATTTGATTTTGCCAAGTTGACAAATTTGCTTTTTCTGGA
>NC_056530.1:5980007-5993285 GCF_019175285.1 Sceloporus undulatus
AGATAGATAGATAGATAGATAGATAGATAGATAGATAGATAGATAGATAGATGTTTAAATGATTATAGAATCTAGTTATTCAAAACAATCATACTGGAGATTTCTCTCTTAATCTACCTACATTTATCTGGCAGCTTGGAAGGAAGCAGACATCCATATAACTAAGATAAAACTTTCAAAGAACAGCACCAATAGAATTCTTTCAGACCCAGAGCACCCCCTTCCTGCAAGGCCAAACAAATTTTTCTGATTAAATTTTCTGATTAAATATTGAATCACTCTCAAACTTGCTTCTGTTTGTCCCGCTCCTGTAAAATGTATTTGGAACACAAGTTCCTAGACCTACAGCCAGCATTGCCACTGGGGAATTCTGGGAACTATGGTCTCAAGAGAATAATTTGCCCAGTGCTTGATAATCAGCTCACAATCAGAGTACAACACAATTCCAGTGGCATTGTGGCTTTTCTCATCACACTTCTGTTCCTGCCCATTCATACGCTGATTACAGATGCACTTTCTGAATGTAGAATCTTGTTTATTCCATTATCTCTCTAGGACACCTGGCTCACAAGAAGGGAGACTTCCTTAAAAAGGAAGACATACAGTCCTGTTCCACATGTAAGTGAGAGGTACAGATTTATTTCTCTTTAGGAGGAAGACAGTTTCTGTGTGTGTGGGGGGAGTATTTAAACAAAAGGAAATCTAATATTTAAAAAGGATGGAAGTACGTAGTTTAATTAACAACATCCCTGCCCTCAAAACACATGCACATTTAAGTGGGCTACAAAATTCTAAACAGCATAGGTTCATATTTAGCATGATACCCATCTTGCTGCTTTTTCCAAGTTAGAATCCCTGCTGTCTCAAGAACAAGTGTAGCATGGCCATTGCCCACCAAGTTCAAACTGCCATCCTTTATGCGATATTAGACAGCTTGAAAAAAATGCTTCTTGTTTTTGTATTATAATGCTGGATGTTAAATATGGTGAGGCATATGCATGGTGACAAGTGCAGAATGTTGAGAGGAGTGAAGCTGATGGCCTGACAGAGTGTGAATGGGAGGTCCTGTTCGAATGATGAAGTGAGAGTAAGGAGGAGAGCACCAGTTAGGGTTAAGTTTAGTAGAAGGGATCTTGAGTTCTGGAAGGACAAAGAGAGACTGTGTGAAGGAAAACTGTGTTAGGTCAGTGATTCTCAAACTGTGGGCTGGGATCCCCCAGTTGGATGTTGCTCAAGGGCACAGGTAGCCCTAGGGTTGGTGTCACCCCATTGACCTCCTCGCATTTCACATGATACAGAAGCCTTAGTAATGCTTTTTTGCATTAGAAGGAGGGGGAGGAGAGCCATTTTCTTATAAAATGTCAAAATATAAATCGTATGATCGTATGAATGAAAATACACACACTAAACAAACAATATTTTTATTCATATACTAGACTGAGCAGAGGAATGTGACATCCACATGTAAAGGGGGTCATAAAATGTAAAAGGGGTCACAAGGGCAAAAAGTTTGAGAATCGCTGTGTTAGGCAGTTAAGATTTGGTATGTTGATAAGATATTAAAATCAGAATCCTGCTGATGATGTCCATTTTTGGTTGTTGTAGGGATTATTGTGAGAAGTGTTTATGTGCTGCCCAGTAAATGATGAAATAATTTACATACAGAGAGTATGGCCCTATACAGATAGGCCAAAATAAAGCTGCTTCGGGTCACTTTGGAGGTATGCTATTTACATGATGCATGCATCCTAAGAGTCCGGAAGCTGCACCAAAGCTGTGCACCAGTCCTTAGGACTGGATCGTTTCTTTGGTGCAGCTTCCGGGCTCTTAATATGCATGCGTTATTTAAACAGAATACTTCCAAAGTGACTCGAAGCAGCTTTATTTTGGCCTGTCTGTATGGGGCCCATGTGTATCCAGAGTGGATACTGGTGTGGCAGTACCCTGGGAGAAGCGCTTGTATTTGAGGCCAAAGGTAGTGTTTAGCACTGTGATCACTATGGTGGGATTGTCACAGGTCTCTGGAATTGGATGTCTCCTTGACCTACCTATTCTTAGGGAAAACTTGCAGCACATTTCAATGGCTTAGATTCTAGATCAGCTACTTTTGATCTTGTTGGATACATTTTGCATTTGCTTTGCAGCCTGAGGCTGGGGAAAGATAGGAAGGCTGGAAAAGAACTGGGAAGTGAATATTTCTCTGTTGCTAACCTGCTTGTACACCTCTTCCAGCTATCAGGGGGTGATGGATCACGCTTGCACACTTTGATTCTTCTTCGTGGTCTCTGTGAATCCCACATACGGATCATTCTATGCCTATGTGGAGATATTCAGAAGCTTCTAGGGTTTTGTTTGGTGATAACTGTACCCTACTCTTGACTGCATGCATATAAGCCAAGCATTCTTGTTGAAACCCAGTTGTCTATTCCTGCATGGCAGTGGGCTGGATTTGATGGCCTGTGAGGCCTCTTCCAACATTATGATTCTATGATTCCTTTTTGTTTGCCATTATGCTAGGATCATAGGAAGTCTCCGCGGTTTGGCATTGTCAGTTCAGCAGTTCATTATCTCTCTCTCTCTGAGGGCTTATGGCACTGAACACTTTCTTCAAGTGGTGTCTAGCCTGTGGGGTGAAGATCCTGTTTTCAGACAGTCATGCATATTGTCTCCTCTGTCTAGTCAAGGACTATGTAGTTGACCCATACCTGTGTTGCCAGGTTTTTATGCAACAAGTGAGGTGTCATTGAGCTTCCCATCTTGAGACTTGTCAGTGGGAAGGGGGCATCCATACTGCAGCTCTTGCAGCCCAGAATAAACGGCTTCTTATGACTATCTGCTGCTGGCCATCTTCAGTCATGGAGCAACAGCCAGAATGCTCAGTGAACCAGACTTCTTTGGCCCTTCTTCAGGCCTCCTGAGGACAAATTAGGATTGTCGGTTCCAAAAAAGGCTTCTACCTCTTCCAGGGCTCAAAAACCTAGAGATGTTGCACTTACACCCAGCAAGTTCAGCCTTTTTAAATATTGCAACAAAAAGCCTTTGAGTAGGACTTGGAGCCATAGGGGCTGAGATGTGACAGGATGCCTTTTATAAAATTTTGTTTCATTATATTTTACTGTGAGAACTTTGTGCTTGCTATAGGTGACCAGTCCCTGTAAGGTGGGTGAGGGTAGGGTTGTCAGTTTGTATCTGGGATGGGACTCCTCTTACTGTAGAGCTTTGTCAAGGAGGATGAAGGTATCTGCCCTCCCACACCTTCCAAATCCTAACTTGGAGCCACAGTCATCCTTTCCCAACACAGCTGTTGACCCACTGGAAGAGAGTTGGTGAACGGGGACAGAGAAACACCCAGCAATGTTCTTGTTGCTGGATGTGTCCAGTGACAAGAGCAGAATTGAGTCCTCCAAGAGCTATTTTGGAAAGGGATGGTTGTGGCTGCAGGTTTGGTTTGTAGAAGGCAAAAGGAGGACAGGTACTTTCGTTCTGCTTGGTGTGCTCTACAGTACCCCATACTGTTCCAACGTCTGTTTAAATTTATAGGAACCTCATCCTGAATCCAATCTAGCACCCTTGGTAAATCTGACTGGTCAGCTTTGTGTGTCTGACTTTTTAACTTTTGTTCTCTCAGGGCTTGAAACAACAAATCTTTATGAGGAGGAGGAACTCACAAAGGTGGGTGTGCAGACTTTCCATATTGTCCAGAGGGCTTTCCGTTCAAGAAGAGGCTTCTGTCGTGTCATGTGGAAATGTACAGGAAAGTGTACAGTACAGCCAAAATACCCACCTGAGTACATTCAATGAAAATTTAGGAAGTATGTGCTTCAAACTATTAGACTGCGCCTTTTTGCATGAATTTCTCCTTATGGTCATTTATTTTTGAGACATAACACATTATCTAGTTAAGTACATCCAGAACTTCAGAGAAGTTGTAATGTTTTCCTCTTTTGTAAAAATCTGGCCTGTGTTAATAAAGATAGCAACCTTATGAACCTTTTAATCTTTTAAAATCCTCATTTTCTGTATGCAGCAAAGGAGACATTTATTTCGTTTCATTTCTAAGCCACTTTTCTCTCAGGGAGGGACCCAAGGCAGCTTACAAGATAAAAACATTTCAAAACGCAATAGTAAAATATTTAAAAACAATTAAAACAATCTATGTAAAACAATATAATTTAACATAAAAACCATACAAAAATTAAAACGTAACATACACATCCCAAATAAGCCATCCTGTTGTAATTTTTTAAAAAGCTTGCCTAAATGAAATGTTTCAGCTTGTCGGTGAAAGGCAAGGAGGGAGAGGGCTAGCCTAGTCTCCTATGGAAGGGCCTTCCAGAGAATGGGAGCAGCCACCAAGAAGACTCTCTCTCATGTCCTCACCAGGCGAGCCTGCGAAGGTGGCAAAGCAAAGAGAAAGCCTTCCCTGAAAGATTTTAGCTCTCTGGTAGGTTCATATGGGGAGATACCGTTGCTCAGATAGTCTGGACCTACCGTATATACTCGATTGTATGTTGACCTCATGTATAAATTGAGGGCAAGTTTTGGGGACAAAATTATGGATTTTGCTATGACTCATAGATAAGTCAAGGGTAAAACTTAGGGGCATATAGCAAAGGATCGAAAGGATGAAGCAAAGCAAAACAATGTCAAAGAACTTACAAAATTCCAGCAGACATAATTCTTTGTATTTACTCTTAAACCTGAATAGATTAGAGGAGGTCGCTTCTTCCAGAACAGAGTATACTCTTGCCTTTCATCAGGGGATGGTTCCTTCCTTTAAATAAAAGTCAAGCTACAGTACTTACATTGACCTGTGGATAAGTCGACTCAGGTTTGTGGGGTCAACATTTTGACCTAAATTTCTAGACTTCTTACATGAGTATATACAGTAAGCCGTATAGAGCTTTATAGGTCATCCCCAGCACTTGTGTCCAGAAATGAACTGATAGCCAGTGAAACTGTTTCAACTAGGGAGGTTTATGCTCTCTGTAAGTGGCCCCAGTCAGCATTCTTGCTGCAGCGTTTTGCATGTGCTGAAGTTTCCAAAGGCAGCCCCACATAGAGTGTGCTACAGTAGTCCAAACACGATGTAATCACATCTCAAGAAATGGGCACAGCTGGCACACTAGTTTTAATTATGCAGATACATTCCTGACCACTGCTGAAACCTGGGCATCCAGGCTCAGAGTTGAGTCCAGGAACACACCCAAACTGCAAACCTGAGATTTCAGGGGGAGTGTAACCCCATCCAGCGCAGGCAAAGTCCCTATTCCCTGATCTGCCTTCTGACTGACCAGGAGCACCTGTTTTGTCTGGATTAAGTTTTAATTTGTTTGCCCTCATCCAGTCCATTACTGACAGCAGACACTGGTTCAGTATAGAGACAGCTTCCTTGGAATCAGATGGAAAGAAGATGAGAGACAACAGCCCCATTCAGACTGACATCAAAGAGCTGGAAGGAACTGGGCTGATTCGGATGCCCCTCCCCGAATCTCTCTGTTAGCAAGTGCCCACTACAAAAGAGGGGCATTTGAAATCAAATGCATTCTGTGCCTGCTGTCAAAGGTGCCTGCTGTCAATCAAGCGATCGTCATGGTGATGTTTTGCAGGGACATCGGAAGTGTCCTCCTCCCCTCCTTTTTTTAAAAGAGCCATGCACAAAATGCCCCAAGTGTCAATTTTTTAAAACCTCTTTTTTGTGTGTTGTGTGTATATGTGGGCATTTGGGTCAGATCTGCCCCGTCCCCATTTTCAATCCCATGCAAGCTAATGCATCCCCCACTCCTTGCCCCCCAGAATGCCTTTTACACATGGAATAATAATAATGATAATAATAATAATAAATTCCTCACCTCGGAAATGCCAGAAAAGGATGCAATTGCCATGCATTCTATTTTTTGTTTTTAAAAGCAATTCAGGGCTGCCTCTGAATTCAGTAGCAAAAGCATGTATTATTTTGTCTAATTGACAAGAGCAAAAAATGTAACATTTGAATTGTAAGTCTAGCCCTTTGCAACATTTGTAACATTTGCATTTGCAACATTTCCCCTTTGCTGGAAGCGAGCAGATGAAACTACATGCCCCAGCGTAGCCCCGCAACCCAATTCCCCCTGGAAATCCTCCTCCTCCTTCCTTCAGACCCTCTCCTTCCTCGGGGATGCCCATTGACCCTTTCCCCCAGCTCCTTCATCCTCCTGCTCTGTTTTAGGATCCCCTCCATGACTCCCTTCCTCCCACGGCCCCTTTCTCCTCCTCCTCCTCCTCCATCACTTTCTCCACCCCCCACCTCTCTCTGACAGCCCTCTGCAGCCCAAAAGTCACCCCTGATTTCCTCCTTTCCTCCTGTCACCCTTTGCATCCAGAGTCCCCTTTTTTCGGCTCTTTCCTCCTCCTCCTCCTCCTCCCTTCTGATGATGGGAGGGAATGCTCTGACCTCTGCCCGCCCCCAGACCCTAATCCCTCCCTAAATTTGCCCCATTCGTGATTGAGAGCAAGTTTCAATTTCGCGCAACCCGGGTCTTTTCAGAAAAGACGGATTTTAGCCTGAATCTGGATACCCCAGTGTAAGGGACATTTCCTTGTGCAAGCCCCGACATGGATTGTGATGAATCGGGCCCAATATGAACTTCACGTGGAAGAATCGCTTTCAAACCCGGTGTTTAACGTAGTCTGAATGGCCTCAAAGTTATCCTTGGTTACCTCTCAGATGGTGACTGTGCCAATTCAGCCTTTAGCTTCCACAGACAACCATAAGGAAGGTTGTCCTCTTCTTGACTATGTGTGCAGGGAAATAGCGAGTTTGCTGTACTAGAATGTGATAAAAAGTTTCCCTCTGCTTTCACAGGGATAAAATGATTCTTTGTCTAGACATCACTTTACTCCCCAAAGCAGCCTCACAGTTTCATGTCAGCCAAGATATAGTCTGACCTGTGTTTTACCACTTGAGAGATCTCTTTACATTTTAGGTGTTATGTGCGTAAAGGGCACTTACAGTGTTTGGTGAGCCCTCACCTTCTGCTGTAAGCAAATTGTTCCTTTCTGACAATTCACTAGACAGTCTACTATAGGGGTCCTGGAAAGGGTTGTCATGTTTTTTGCAGAAACTCTCTAAACAGGTGGTGTAAACAATTCAACAATTCACACATGCTTGCCAAAAACATGTTCCTTCCAGCATTCCACCAGAGCCGTAACATCATCTGCAGCTCTTCTTTCAGCATACATCCTTGCCTGAACTTGTAAAGCAGCCATATGGCCTCAGCCTTCAACTTTCAATGTCATTATAGATTAGACTCAGTCATATTGATTTTGGTCATGCTGTACTGTAATGTGAAGTCGAAGGCTTTCATGGCCAGCATCCATAGTTTTTTGTGGGGTTTTCAGGCTATGTGGCCATGTTCTAGCAGAGTTTCTTCCTGACGTTTCGCCAGTATCTGTCAGCCACAGATGCTGGCAAAACGTCAGGAAGAAACTCTGCTAGAATATGGCCACATAGCCTGAAAACCCCACAAAAACTGTGCTGCAATCTTTGTTTCAGTGTCCAGACCCACCTCCTGTTCCATCACCCATTTGTATGAGGCACAGAAAATGCCCTACATTTGATTGTCCTGATGAGAAATCTGTACTGTCCAGAAAATCTGTATCATGAATTACTTCCAAATGCATCTGAAGAAGCAGATTTTAGTCTATGAAAGCTTATGCTGCCAACTTTTCTTTTTGTTAATCTCAAAGGTGCTACAAAAGCTCTCTACATACTGTTTTCAGAACAGCCCAACAAAGGAAATGGTGATAAATATGTAGTTTTTAATACTGTATAATTATTTAAAATAATATGTATTTATTTAAACTACATGTAATTTTAAACTGCAGCTTTGTTTCCTGTTCAAACAGCCCTCTAGTATTTTCAGGGTTTTTTCACATTTATTTTTGAAACCGTCCATCTCAATAAGAAAATATATTGCTTTTTACTTTTCTCAGATCCAGTGGAATACATCCTGTTTGTAAAGTTCTCAGCACTCTTGCATCCTTCATGCATTGCACACCAATATACTCCCTACCTCTTTTCCAACTCTTTCCTAAACAAATTTGGTATTGCCCCTCTGCTAAACAGCTGAAATATTCTCTTTCCTTACATGTAAGATCCAAGCATTCAATTACATATTTGTGGACCATTTATGTTGATATATTAGTTTTCAAAGTTGCTTTAAGAAATTGTTAAAGCTTTTTCAGGTTCTTTATCTCTCTTTCCTTCTTGAATGACATCTAAACCTATGGTCCTGATGCTGTCTTGGACTTCAACTCCCCAAAGCCTCTGGCAATATAGCCAGAGAAATTCTGAGAGTACACCTCCGAGACAGTGCTTCTCAACCTGTGGGTCGCGACCCCCTTTTTAAAAAAAAATTATTTTTTTTATTTAATCTTATTGCATACATACATTTATCCAATTAGATTATTAAACATAAAAAAATTATAAGCAGACCAAATAAACAAAAAAGAAAGAAAGAAATAGAAAAAGACAGATAAAGGAAAGGGGGGGGGGGGGGGAGAGAAAGAAAGAAGAAAGAACTCTAAAAGATATTCCTTTCCCAAATGGAGTCCTGGAATTTCTTCATTACTCAATATCTGATATCCTGTTAATAATTAGTAATTAATTATCTAAATGTTCAACAGATCCCAACTTATATCATAAAATACTATTTCAAATAATAAACCTTATTTTTCCTATATACATATTTTAAACAAGCTTCACATACTTATATATTCAGTCTTTAAACACATATTTCCAGTGGTTCATGCCAGATGGAACCATAACACACCAAGGAGAACTCCTACCAGCAGATCCTCCTCCATCTTATGAAGCATATGCCAACACAGGCTTTGACAATCCAAGCTATTCAGGCCAGGCTGAATAGAAAACCGAGACAACGCAATTTTATGGTTGAGGGGTCACCACAACAGGAGGAACTATATTGAAGGGTTGTGGCATCAGGAAGGGTGAGAACCACTGTCCTAGAGTTGGGACACCATTCCATGCAGAACATTCTGAATCTCATCTGATTTCAGAAGCAAGGCAGGGTTGGACCTTGTTGGTACTAGTATAGGACATTATTATTTTATTTATTTATATTCCTCCTTTCTCTCAAGAGAGGGGCTCAAGGCGGTTAAGCAAAAATTTAAAACAGTACAAATTAAAAACAATTCAAATGCATTAGAATGTAGATTAAAAAACAAACAATTTTTTTTAAACGTTACACATTAAAATCTAAAAGGTATTACAAACGCTATACAAACTTTAACATCTGAATTGTACAGCACTTAAAGTCCAACTCTTGTCAGTTTGAGAAAGCCTGATGGCACAAGTATGTTTTTATCTGCCTCCGAAAGGAGAGCAAGGATGGGCCATCCTGGGCTCTCTAGGGAGGGAGTTCCAGAGCCTGGGAGCAGCTACCAAGGCGGCCCTGTCTCTTGTAGCCAGCAAACAAGGCTGAGAAGGTCATGGGAAAGAGGCCTCTCCTGGTGATCTTAGTGCACTACTGTGCTCATAAATGAAATGAAATTTATTAGTCGATGACCAGTACTGGGCTCATAAAGGGAAATATTGTTCTTCAAATAATCTGGATCCAAGCTGTGTATCATCAGAGATCTCCAGATAAGGCTGTTAAATAATGCCACTTGAAACCCTGGACTGACATTGTTGCTAGTCAGAGTTGACAATACTGGGATAAAAGGAACAGTGGTCCAAAACATTATGTTTCTGTGTAAGCCCAAAACATCTGAACGACAAATGCTGAGAACCATTGCCCGAGGCTGTTGCCACATTGCAGAAATAAAGTAGTTTGACACTACTTTAACTGGCATAACTCAATGCAATGGAATTCTGCAGTTTTGTGAAACTTCCCTGTTAGAGAGTTCTGGTGCCCCACCAAACAACACATCCCAGAATTCCATAGCACATTAAACCATGGACGATAAAGCGGTGTTAAACTGTTTTATTTCTATCTGCAGTTTGTAATGACATGGAAGTAGAGTCTATGAAACATATTTTGCTGCACCATAGTCTTTACAACCAGATTTGACAAGCCAGAATTGATCCATTATTAAGTAAGTTGAATAGAAAATCAGATCTTTTTTATGTACAATTCTTGCTGGAAGATAAATGTTCAAATGTCACTCTTGTAGTTACCAAATTTCTTGCTGAGGCAGCTAGGATCAGAACCCACTATGTATAAAGGGACAATTAGTGTTAGAATTAGGGTTAGGGTTATATTTAGCAACTTCCTTACCTCTTGTTTTATTGTGGGGAATTGTACTGTGGGAAATTTTGAGAACTTGAGTATCTTGACTGAATGCCTAAATGTTGGGTCTGTGGGCCATAATAAATTATGACTGACTGAATGACTTTATTTCTACAGTGTGGCAGCAGGCTTAGAGCATTGTGTTCCCCTCAAGGCTGTCTGGCTATCTCTGGGCCTCATACAAGAACTACACATAACATATCCCTCTAGGAACCAGACTGGTAGGCTAGTGATGAGTGAATGATGCTATTACAGTGAAACACTTGGCTGGTAGCTCTGCTATTAGTATCTCAGAGACCTTTCTACAGAAGAGTTTGTTCATTTGTCCTCTAAATGCTTGAATGTCCCACACCTTTAATTTGTTTAACACTGGCATTTTCCTTCTGATGGTGGCTGCTTCTTTCTCTGGAGACTGCTAGTTCTCCTATGAATCACTTTCACACCATCCCATCCTTCCTGCAGATCAATTTCCTTGTTTCTCAGAGCCTTGCAGATAGTATTGGCTATGGTCTCAAAAGCTAAATCTACATTGATGTTGTCCTTGGCTGATGTTTCAATGAAGTGTGTTCCCAAAGAAGTTGCCATTCCTTCCGCTTCCTCAGTGGTGATCCCGTTCATTGACCGAAGGTCACACTTGTGGCCAACTAGGAGGAAGATTACTTTATCCATAACGTTGGTCACTTCATTGTACCACTCAAAGATGTTCTCAAAGGACCTTCGGTTGGTCATATCAAAAATAAGCAGCACACCCACTGCATTGCGGTAAAAAGACCTGGTGATGCACCTAGGAACACAAACCAACAAACCCAAGGTGGTTAGCGTTTGCAAATATCTTATTTCTGAGAATTCCAACACAATTCACAGTTAGAAAATGTATATTTTAAATAATAAATAAATAATAAAATAAATAAAATGCAAATTTTAGAGAAACTTGTGTCCTCTTTAGTGGCTATTCTAGTCTACTTTGAATGGCAGTGGCTTTCCAGGTGTCTTATACAGCACTAACTAGAGACTGCTATTTTCTCCATGCCATCTCTGTGATCTTTTCTTGAACTATGGTCCTTTCTTTCAGAAGGAATGAATCCTCATTTTCAGTTTTGTTATGCTGTTCTTATTTAGTGTACTTATAGCACTTGCTTAGAAGAATAATTTTATTAAGGTTGCACAAGTTAAACCAACAAGAGAAATTCTGCATTTGTCAGGAACTTCCCAAGAGTGACTGCTAGATGCAGAGCTAAAGAGAGCCCTGTGATACTATAAAGACTAACAAATTTATTATTTGTGTGCTGTTAATTATCTTGTATTTACAGTCAAAAGGGATCTCAATTACATCCAATAATGTAAAAGGTAAAGGTAGTCCCTTGACATGAATTTCTAGTTATAATCGACTGTAGGGGGCAATGCTCATCTCCATTACTAAGCCGAAGAGCCAAACTCTGTTACCTTCCCAACAAAGTGGTACCTGTTTATCTACTTGTATTTGCCTGCTTTCAAACTGCTAGGTTGGCAGAAGCTGGGGCTAGTGATGGAAGCTCACTCCATGTGGCACTTGGCCCTTGAACTGCCAACCTTCTGATCTTCCAATTGCCAGAATTGGCATCTTAACCTCTAAGCCACTGCAGGGGAATAAAAACACCAAAGGAGGGGAAATAGCCACATTAGTTGTAAGTTTCTGTTAAAGCTGACCAAATGTTCAAATTTAAGTCCCTTTTGTCTATACATCATTCTTTCAAATGTTGTAAACATTGTTAGGTCAATGGATCAAAGGTGAAGCAAATTATCTTCCAATAATGAAGTCAGAAGAGTGCCAAAAATCCACTTCTGTTGGCCATTTGTTAATTTCCAGGACACAGTTAAACAATTCTAAAGTACATGTACAAATTTATTATAACATTAGGTTGCACAGATAGAAGCTCTAAGGGAAACAGGAAGGCATGGCAAAAGTGAGGGAGAGGAAAACAAATGTGATTATTTCAGTCTTTTCTCAAATCAGAAATTTAACAGACAGACATAAATCAATCAGGAAAAACTTATGTCAGTACTGTCTCTGAAGAAGAGTTGATAAAGATGCCACTGTTTGCATAAAATAAGAGGTTGCTCTGATTGGGACAGCAACTAGATCAGTAAGATCAGATAAATTAAATCAGATATAGGCTACAGTGTCTTGTCCTCTAGGTCTTATTTTCCACGTTGACACTGTTTATCAACACAGCAAAAATATTACTGATAAAAATATCACCCTAAGATGGATTTAACAAATTAATGAATGCCACTCTGGGGTTTGTTTGTTCTGAATACCAGAACTGAACAAAGCTCATGGTCTTTCACCACAAAAATCCACTGCCACTTATCCCTAGCTTTCATCATTTTATTAGTAACATTTCATAGAATCATAGAGTTGGAAGAGACCACAAGGGCCATCCAGTCCAACCCCATTCTGCCATGCAGGAAATCCAATCAAAGCATCCCCAATAGATGGCCATCTAGCCTCTGCTTAAAGATCTCCAAGGAAGGAGACTCCACTATACTCCGAGGAAGAAGTGTGTTCCACTGTCGAACAGCCCTTACTGTCAGGAAGTTCTTCCTAATGTTGAGGTGGAATCTCTTTTCCTGGAGCTTGCATCCATTGCTCCATTGGGTCCTGTTCTCTGGAGCAGCAGAAAATAAGCTTGCTCCCTCCTCAAGATGACATCCTTTCAAATATTTAAACAGGGCTATCATATCACCTCTTAACCTTCTTTTCTCCAGGCTAAACATCCCCAGCTCCCTGAGTCATTCCTCATAGGACATGGTTTCCAGACCTTTCACCATTTTAGTCGCCCTCCTTTGGACATGCTCCAGTTTCTCCACATCCTTTTTGAATTGTGGTGCCCAGAACTGGACAAATTTATTGTTGTTGTCTAATGCATTGCTATGTTATATTTGTTTTTTAATTTATGTTTATTGTTATTGCCTTGTATTATCCCCTCTGTTGTAAGCTACCTGG
>NC_056530.1:5993295-6004135 GCF_019175285.1 Sceloporus undulatus
ATTATTATTATTATTATTATTATTATTATTATTATTATTATTATTATTATTATTTAAGGTGGGAACCATTTTACTCCTGCTCCTGCTGATCAATAGGAAGTGGAAACCTTTACTATTCTGGGTGCCTTGCAGGGCCAAAAACTCATGCTTTATTTATTTATTTATTTTAAAACTTTTATATTTCAAATGGTGCTTTCTTTAAAGTATTGTGTTCTGCATTTTTAAAATGCTGCTTTTTGTTTCAGTTTTGGAATTGGGCTTTTTTTATTTCAACTTTTACAAAAGTGTTTTTATATTACTTGAACTGACTTTTTGTAGCCTGTATAGGAAAATTTAAAAGGATGGTATAAAAATATAACATAACATAAGGTAAGTTGCCTGACCCACTGAAATGAATGGGAATTTAGTTAATCTCTACAGCTTGTCCCATTGATTGCAACACTAATTGTAGATCATACAGCCAATATATTTAGAGGGTACCACATTAGGAGAGGCTGTTTTAATAATAAATAATAATAATTTTATTTATATGTCCTGCCTCTTCCAAGGATCGAAGCAGGATTACATCATTAAAATAATACAATGCAATTGAACAGTCAATACAATACTAATACTGAATTATATATCCTATTAGTTCCTTAAAATCTCCAAACATCAATTCATCTACCATCATACTTAGAGAGGGGGGTCTTAATCATCATCTCTATACCAAATCTGATGGGAAAGCCCGCCAGAAGGTCCTTTCTTCCAGAAATGGGATCTTATACAGTTTACAATAAAATTGAAGCAAGCACAGTTAAAACAGATGAAAATAAGTACAGGTAAAAACATACAAAAGGTTATCATGTTGAAAAAAACCTATTATATTAAAACATTTTTGAACTAAAAACATTTTCAAAGCACATCAGTTTTTTAAAAATCTTGGCGTTTGTAATCAAGTGAGCCTTAAAGTCCAGCTGCTATCCATCTCACTTGCCATTAATGCCGAAAAATAACCTGCCCCAATTTTCATTTATGCTGGAGAACACTAGGAATAAAAATGGGCTCAGGGCTTCCTTCGCTGGGGGAAGGAATTTTACTACTTCTCTAATGGACAGCATACACTGAGGATCCCATTTTCTTCCAGACACTAGATAATACTCATAATTTGGCTTCGATTGACTGGTTTTGCCAGGCGCACAACCTGAATTTTATCTCCAAATGCGTAGATTACCAAATTAGTTTTTTCTCTTCTGCCTCCATTTGGTACAGTGACAATGTGTGTTGATTAAAAAGGCAAAAGACTTGGTCTATAAGTGACAATAGCAACCAATTCTACATTTCCCCAGCCTTAACCTAATAACACCATACTTCAAACTGACTTTTCAAACCAGGACAGGAGTCTCCATTTTGGGAATTTAGTAACTACTGATTCCATAGCAATAACATCTGGCTGTGGTTATTATTAAACATACCTGCTTCTCCTGCCATCCAAAATTTCATGACACCCACCCAGTTTACTTAAATTCCAACAGGGACGTAGCCGGAGGGGTGGTCTTGGGGTCCGGACCCCCCCCCTTCCATTAGAAAAATGAATGGTGTGTGCTGCTGCTCTGCCGCACCCAAGCCCCATTATAATGGTGGCGCTTAGTCTGGACCCCCCCCCCCTTTCCTAAAATCCTAGCTATGTCCCTGGTTCCAAAGGACTTGAAAGCTTGCTTTCTTAAAAATAATAATGTATTATTTAACTCTGCTTTTTGTTTTCATATGGCTAAGTATCTATTTCATCTGTCCAAAGGCAGCCCTTCTGACTAAGAAATAACTGAGTTATTTCAGTCCACACATCCCAGGGAAATGAGATGACCCTCTGGATTTATTTATTTGGACTACAAGTCCCAAAGTCCCTCACCATTGGCTACGTTCTATAAAGCTAATGGAAATTATATACTAAAAGGGGATAAAAATCAACTTGTTTGATGTACTTGGATTTTGTTTCTTTCTGACTAGACTGTATTATTTTAAATTCAATTTTAAAAAAAAGGAAATTATACACTAAAAACATCTGCTTTATTACATGCCTACCCCTACTTTAATCAAAACTCTTCCTTAGCTGTTGAAAATCTGGAGCTTCTTGAAAAGAACATTCTGCTGCTCCTCTAGATTAATAAACTGTTCCTGATTTGAAAGCGTAACATTGCTGCTTGCATCATCTAGATGAGTTGTTGTTGTGTGCCTTCAAGTTGTTTCTGACTTATGGCAATCCTAAGGTGACCATATCATGGGTTTTTCTAGAGCCGAGAGCATGCATGTCACTCAAGAACACCCAATAGGTTTCTATGGCTGGGCAGAGAATCAAATTCTGGTCTCCAGAGTTATAGTCCAACACTCAAAGCACTGGCCACACTGGCTCTCAGTTAACCGCTCCTGAAGTTGTTTTTCTAGGGTGAAATTCTGTTGGTACACTACACTGCCGTTAAGAACACTGGTGTAGGTTGTGATGACAGTGAAAGGAAAAAAGTGTGCAGGTAGAGTGGCAGTGAAGGCAGTCAGTCTGGAGAAATCATTGCCTTCCCTCACCACTGCTGCATGGGAAATACACCTAGACAAAGTGCAACAGCTAGGATTTCAGACTCAGACTGCAGCTCCCACAATCTCCTAGCCATCATGGCCATTGGCTAGAATGGCTGTGAGCTTCTGGAAATTGTGAAGTCGAAGACTTTCATGGCCGGCATCAATAGTTTTTTGTGGGTTTTTCGGGCTCCATGACCACGTTCTAGAAGAGTTTATTTCTGACGTTTTGCCAGCCACAGATGCCGGCAAAACACCAGGAATAAACTCTTCTAGAACATGGCCATGGAGCCTGAAAAACCCACAAAAAGCTTCTGGAAATCATACTCTTAAAAAATAACTTTTCCAAATTCTGGATTAAATTATATGGCGTGAACAGGCAATATTGTTCCTAAGTGAAGGTAGTGGCACAGTACAAATTTCTAAGGCAGTGAGTGTCTCACCCCTCACTTCCAAAGGGTGAGACAGCCCCCTCTTTTATAGGATTGGATTGGATTCCAAGGCAAAAAAAAGAGGTTTGGAAAAGGAGACATCGTCCAATGTAAGCAGTGCCAAGCCCCCTCCTGTCTTACTTTTGTCCTTCTCACCTGAACCTCTCTTGACCAGCCGTGTCCCAAAGCTGGAGCTTGACCTTGATTCCTGGAGGCAACTCCATCATCTTACTGTAGAACTCAACTCCCACGGTGGGACACGGGGAAGGAACAAAGCACCTCTCCGTGTAGCGCCTCAGCAGAGAGGTCTTGCCCACTGTTGAATCCCCAAGCAAGAGGATTCGGAATTGATAGTGCCACTTGCCATTCAGGTCCAGAGGCATCGGCTCCCATTCCATGGTGGAAGGAGGCCCTTGGTGTCAAGCAAAAGAAGAGCCTTCACATGAGCCAGTGCTTGAGGCAGATTTCCACAGGGCTTGGTTCTAGCTAAGTCTTGTTTGGAGAACTTTGCTTGGTTAGGAGGGAGGCGTCTCCACCTTCAGGAGCCTTGGTCTTCTCTCGCCCTTCTCTAGAGCAAAGACAAGCCAACCTATCTGATATAGAGACAAGACCCTCTTTCCCCCACCCTTTCTGCCCCACCCAAGACATTCTCTCCTACTTTTCCTCTCCTTGACAGAAATCTGATACCAAGGCTTTCTTTTCTTTTTTGTAAGAGAAACAAGGGAGGGGGAAAAGGGGAAGGAGGAATACACAAGTCCTTATCTGCTGACTGGACTGCTGCTAAGCCTGACCCAGCATTTTCTGCATGCTAGGCTTAAAGTGTCTTTTTAAAAATCACCCAAGTTGAATTTAAGCACATTCTTGTCAGCAAAACCAGTCTCATTGAGGCAAAGGCAGTACAGTTGTCCCTCCATATCCACGCATGCTTTGGCCAACCAACCATTTCTAAATTCCAAAAAAGGAAACCTTTTGCTTTTGCTATTGCTATTTTATTTAAGGGACACAATTTAACTACACCACTGTATTTAATGCCACTTGAATATCCGTGGATTTTGGCAACCATGGGGATCCTGGAACCAAACCCCATCCGATACCAAGGCCCCACTGTACAATTTAGTATTGCCCACTTCTCTGAAATATTACAATCAAAACCAGCAATTGCATTTTTAAAACAGGATTTAAGCTAAAGAGGAAAATCTTAGGGGAATGGGGGCTTTATAAAATCCATGAGCCCTGTCATTTGAATTTCTCCTGTAGTTTTAAATAGCTAATGTGCCTGCCTTGCCTTCCAAAAGCAATAGGTGGATGGGGCATGAGAGCCAGCATGGCATAGTGGTTTGAGTGTTGGACTGTGACTCTGTAGACCACGATTGGATTCTCAGCTCAGCCAGGGAAACCTACTGCGCGACCTTGGGCAAGTCACATTCTCTCAGCCTCAGGGGAAAGCAATGGCAACCTTCTCTGAACAAATCTAGCCAAGAAAACTCCATGATAGGGTTGTCTTAGGGTTGCCAAAAGTCAGGAATAACATGAAAGCTTACAACAAACAAAACAACAAAGATGGGGCATAAAATCACCAAGCAACCTCTTTTCACCCCTAAAAACAGGTAATAACAAAAACAAATTGCATTTTGCAGATGGGAGCAGATTCTGGCTAAGCAACGAGACGGATTGCCTCACAGCCATTTACTCTTATCTAATCAGCTCCTCTGTCCCTTGGTCATATGCCTTGCAATTTGCCAATCTTTGACAATGAATTCACCTTTGGGGAGCTACAGTTTATTCATGTAAAACATACCTTACATTGTTGTTCTACCTGTTTTCGGGCAGATTCAAAATCTTATACAAGCATATAGTGTTGTCAGATTCAGCCAGTACCTGCTTTGTCTAAAAAGATACTAGGAATTTTAACATCCCAACATTCCAGGAAAAGTGAGTATAAATTGTTCCCGGCCGCATACATTTTATCTTCACAATAACCCTGTGGTTGGGCTTACACATAGTAACTGACTCAGGCAGCCAATGAAGGTTTAGTGGGGATCAAAACCCAGGATCTAGAACCTAGAAATACAATGATTTAAAAAGAATGGCACAAAACCAAGTAAGGACAGCTTTCCTTTTGCACCGTTCTTTTTTAATCACTCTTCCCAGACCAATCCTTAAAACACTTTGCCAGCCAACTTGGTACCTTCATTGCTCTTGGATGAGAAACTCGCCTCACCACTAACTAGGCCAAGGAAAGCTGCACTGGATCATGCCAGCTCCCTTTAATGGCTCCTGATCCCGATGGCGATCTTATCCTCAGGAAAAAAATGTAGTAATTGTTGGGGAACACAAGCAGCAGAATACTATTCCACTTAGTCCCAAGTAGAATAATCAACAATAGACTCATAATCAACTATAGATTCTATGGAGCTACTTAGTAAGGAATAAACTAAAGGACTTACACATTTGTTTTGTTGTGAACATCTGACTGGTCGCTATGAAAATAAAATTGTTAAGACAGGCCTTCATTCTGACCCAGGAAAGCTCTTTCAATCTTGACATTATGAGATTTGGGTTGATCCACTGTGAGTCCATTTCATATGCAGTGTGAGAAAACCATGGGTCATGCTAAACTAATCTGATCTTTTTTGATTAAATTACCAGCTTGGTAGGCAAAGGGAATGCTGCAGATAAAGCATATCTCAATTTCAGTAAAGCCTTTGACAAGGTTCCCCATGACATTCTTGCAAACAAGCTTGTAAAATGTGGGCTAGACAAGGTAACTGTTACATGGATCTGTAATTGGTTGACCGGCCGAACCCAAAGGGTGCTCAACAATGGCTCTTTTTCATCCTGGAGAGAAGTGAGCAGTGGGGTCCCACAGGGCTCTGTCCTGGGCCCAGTGCTGTTCAACATCTTTATCAATGACTTGGATGAAAGAACTGGGGGCACACTTATCAAATTTGCAGATGACACCAAATTAGGAACAGCTAATGTCCCAGAGGACAGGATCAAAATTCAAGACCTGAAGATTAGAAAACTGGGTCAAAGCTAACAAAATGAATTTCAACACAGAGAAATGTATGGTACTTCACTTAGAGCAGAAAAACAAATGCAGAGATATAGGATGGGGGACACCTGGCTGAATGAGACTACATGTGAAAGGGATCTAAGAGTCCAAGTAGACCACAAGTTGAACATGAGTCAACAGTTGCAATGCAGCAGCTAACAAGGCCAATGTGATTTTAGGCTGCATCAATCGTGGTGTCTAGATCAAGGGAAGTAATAGTCCCACTGTATTCTGTTCTGGTCAGGCTTCACCTGGAATACTGTGTCTTCTGAGCACAATTCAAAAAAGACATTGAGAAACTGGAGTGTGTCCAAAGGAGGGCGACTAAAATGGTGAATGGTTTGGAAACATTATCAGAAGGGAGTTGGATATGTTTATCCTGGAGAAGAAATTATTATGGGGTGATATGATAGCCCTGTTTAAGTATTTGAAGGGTGTCACATTGAGGACAGTGGATTTTGCTGCTCCAGAGACTAGAACACAGAACAACGGATGCAAGCTACAGGAAAAGATTCCAGCTCAAAATTAGGAGGAACCTCTCAATAATAAGAGCTGTTAAGACAGTGGAATACATTCCCTCAGAGTGTAATGGAGTCTCCTTCCTTTGAGGTCTTTAAACAGACAGGATGGGCATTTGTCGGAGCTGCCTTGTGAGTTCTTGCATGACAAGGGGTTGGACTGGATGGCCCTTGGGATCTTTGAACTCTGATTCTGGCAGATAATTAAGCTGAACCTGTTAGGAAGTCTCTCGCTTAGGGGAATTTTAATTAGCTCAAATTTAGCTGAGAGGTGGCTTGAACAAAACCACGTGCCGGAATCAGGTCCCAACAGCGTATACCAGAGGTCGCCAGCAAGCCCCAAGAGAAAGAGACGCTGATACCAACCAGGCCCAATTAAAAGGGTAACGTTTATTAAAGCACAGTGAAAACCACACAGCAAAAGGGGAGTATACACATACACATACACACACACATATTCAATGCTACAGCAGGGGATGGGTGTTAGGGAGATAGGTTTGAGAAAGAGAGGCACCACTAAGGAATACTACCTTAGAAGTCTTCTAAGTCTGATGAAGCTTGGATGGATAGTGGATCACGGCCCCAGGAGTGCGGGGGGAAGAGGGCCGTGGGAGCTAAGAGCAGAGTTCAAACTGGCGTGGACCCGCTTGCAACCTGGTGATAGCACAAGGAGGGTCCAAAAACCCGGGGTTCTTATAGTGCGAAACGTAGCTGGAGGCTAGGGAGACTTGCTAGACAAAGGTGTTGATTGTTTGGGCTTTGTTAGGCCAAGAGCAAGTAATGTGTTGCACAATGCATTTAGGTCTGGACACAATTTGGAGGGGTATCCGACTTGATTACTGAGTCGTTTATCTGCAGCTTTTGTATTTGGCTCCAGTTGGTGAATGTTTTGGTTGTCTTTTTTTTTTTAAAGGACAGTGGCCTATTTGAAGTGCTTGTCCAACCCATTGGACTATTTTACAGTAACAGTTCACCTTAGGAGAGCTACAATGCATTTATGTAAAACAAACCTTTTACATGAAAAGACCCATTGAATCAATGGGTTTACTGACCATTAAACAGCTAATTCAGGGCATCTGCTCTATTTTGGAGCCGTAATGCCCACTCTTGTCTCAAGCATCACCAGGGGCATAAGTTAAACCTTTACAGCTAATCCACCCAAGATCCTTTGGTTCACAGACAGGATGATGTTAACTATAATATTAAGGTAGCACACATGTTTTAAGTCAAAACTATGTAGAGAAGTAAACAAGAGAGACTGTAGATGGTACTCATGAAAATGAACAAAAATCCTTTAATAAAACACAGGTATGGACATGTAGCTGTTTCAACCATGGCTCCGCAGATCCCAGAAAATTTGCTAGTAACTTCTTGTTTTTTGTCAGTTTGTTGCATGACAAGTTCCAAAATGCTTTTGAAGACCTAGAAGAAATAACAGATTACTCTGAAGTTAGGTTTTAAGAATTTAAGTACTCAGTTATTTACAGTTAGGCAGCAGATAGATCTGCTCATATATTTTAGGATAAGTTGCAGTACATCTGCAAGAGCTACTGACTCCCATCTGTCCAAATACCACCAACAACTAAAAATCCCCATCCCTCCGCCAATTGGAAAAAAAAAAAACTGGTAATGGATTATGGTGTGAAACAACTTGCTATTTCAGTTCTGGTGGTTGCTGATGCTGTTAGTGTGTGCCGTCAAATTGGCTTTGACTTATAGTGACCCTAAGAAAAAGACTTCCTAAGTGTCCATAATCTGAGATAATGCAAATTCAGGACCATGTCTGTCCTCCTCTTTTCCTATCACCTTCAAATTTACCTAGCACTGTCTTGCTGTTTATATTACGTTCAAAGTACAATAGCCCATTTATTCATTTTTGCTTCCAGCAAGAGTAACATGAGTGTATGCATATTGGTAACTGAAGCTGTAACCAGTATGAGAACCAAACAAGGAAAATAAGATTTCTATTCCAAGTACAGTATAACTCCAACCTCCAAATCCAATTTATAAAAGGGCTAACAATGCCTACTAAACAAATGGCATTCCCACATTATAGGACTCATCTAAGCTCAAAATTAAAATCCTAAAATAGATTATGAAGTCAGTTCAAAGAAGTTGATCATTTTTGGTTCTGTGTAAAAGTTACCAAAGCACTATCTTTGTACATATATATGAACTACAAGATTGTCATAATGCTGGAATGTGCCAATGGATAGAGTAGAACAAGCAAAGAGGATTTTGTCCTTTGGACAAATTGTTTCTTTCCATTGTATCTGGTTGGTCTCAGCCCCATATCCGCAGGATTCATCCAGCTGTCACCATTAAAAACATGAGTCATCACAGACCAGTCAGAAGTGTTCTTCACTCAACATATGCCATCAGTCACATGCTTCCCAGCAGGAGAACTGTAACTGCAACTGAAACAACTATAAGTTGTTTATTGATACATCTTGGAAAAATTTATCTGGAGTACAATTACCAGGGTTACCCAGCCAGCTTGGCTGGGAGGTTCTAGCAAGTGTACTCCAAAAACACCACTTTTCCAAACTCTTTGTTGTTGACAACTACTGTATATTTTACCCAATACAGGTCAAGGAAAGACAACATGTATCCTATTGTTACTAATAGGATCTTACACATTATCCAAGACATGTCAACTGTTTCTTCCACTTGAAGATCCCCTTCAGAAGAACAGGAATCTTCCCACTCTGTATAACCACTCCTATTAAGACAAAAACAACACAAGCCCACAAATCATACCCTAAATTGAGCAAACATTAACAGTGCATCCCCTTAATAGCTTAAATAAACACAATGAGGCTTATGCATAAGTGAGCAGGCATAGGATTCAAGCCTCAATTACTTTATAGCAAAGGTCAGGAACCTTTGGCCCTCAGCTGCTTAGGCCTAAAAGATCTCATCATCCCCACCCCATTTGTTTTTTAAATTAATCTTAGATCAGTAACTTTTCACCTTCTTACTTTTCACCTCATATGAAAAGAATACTCCTTATCATGACATCTCCAATACTAATTCAAAACATTCTGGCAAAATTTTGTCACTTTATTTGGGGTTAGATATCATCTATTCATCAGCTTACACACAGCTATTTTTTTATATTACTACACAAAGTAAATTTTGTATGTTTAGATCACATTTCCCTCATACATCCATATGGATCCTAAGGTCCAAAAATTTTGAGCCCACTTTATTATGTATTCTTTTTTTACATGGTCATCTTCTGTCTCTAGTTTCAAAAGCCATTTTTACACTTTAATGATATAGTTATCATTAAATCGCCAAGGGGGAATTCAAACAAATAGCTCGCCTGTGTAGAGGTAAAGTCAGAAAAGCTAATGCACAGAATGAACTCAGGCTTGCTAGAGAGGTTAAGAACAATAAAAAGGGCCTTTTTTGATATGTCATCAGCAAAAGGAAGACAAAGGAAATGGTAGGGCCACTGCGTGCAGAAGATGGCAAAATGCTAACAGAAGACAGAGAAAAGGCAGGATTACCCAACACCTTCTTTGCCTCAGTCTTCTCAGAAACGGCAAAGGGAGCTCAACCCGAGGATAATGGAGCAGAGGACAGAAAAGGGGAATTTCAGCACAGAATAAGTAAAGAGATAGTACAGGAATATCTTGTTAATCTAAAAGGATCCCAACAATTATCATCCAATTGGTCTGACATCAATCCCAGGAAAGATTCTGGAGCAGATCATTAAACAGAGAGTCTGTGAACATCTAGAAAGCAATGCCATAATCACAAAAAGTCAACACGGGTTTCAGAGAAAGAAGTCATGCCAGACAAACCTGATCTCTTTTTTTGATAAAATTACCAGCTTATTAGATGAAGGAAATGCTGTGGATATAGTATATCTTGATTTCAGTAAGGCCTTTGACAAAGTTCCCCATGATATTCTTGCAAACAAGCTTGTAAAATGTGGGCTAGACAAAGTAACTGTTACATGGATTTGTAACTGGTTGACCGACCGAACGCAAATGGTGCTCAACAATGGCTCCTTTTCATCTTGGAGAGAAGTGACCAGTGGGGTCCCACAAGGCTCTGTCCTCGGGCCAGTTCTATTCAACATCTTTATCAATGACTTGGAGGACAAAATTGGGGGAATACTTATCAAATTTGCATATGACACCAAATTAAGAGGAGTAGCTAATACTCCAGAGGACAGGATAAAGATTCAAAATGACCTGAACAGACTAGAAAACTGGGCCAAAGCTAACAAAATAAACTTCAACATGGAGAAATGTAAGGTATTGCACTTAGGGCAG
>NC_056530.1:6004145-6037370 GCF_019175285.1 Sceloporus undulatus
AAAAATGAAATGCACAGATATAGGATGGGGGACACCTGGCTGAACGACAGACTTATATGTGTGAAAGGGATCTGGGAGTCCAAGTAGACCACAAGTTGAACACGAGTCAACAGTGTGATGCAGCAGCTAAAAAGGTCAATGCAATTTTAGGCTGCATCAATAAAAGTATAGCGTCTAGATCAAGGGAAGTAATAGTGCCACTGTATTCTGCTTTGGTCAGGCCCCACCTGGAATATTGTGTCCAGTTCTGGGCACCACAATTCAAAAAGGACAATGAGAAACTGGAGTTATGTGTCCAAAGGAGGGTGACTAAAATGGTGAAGGGTCTGGGAACCATGCCCTATGAGGAACGACTTAGGGATCTGGGGAGGTTTAGCCTGGAGAAAAGAAGATTAAGAGGTGATATGGTGATAAACAGGAGCCCTGTTTAAATATTTGAAGGGATGTCATGTTGAGGAGGGAGCAAGCTTGTTTTCTGCTGCTCCAGAGAACAGGACCCAGAACAATGGATGCAAGCTACAAGAAAAGAGATTCCACCTCAACATTAGGAGGAACTTCCTGACAGTAAGGGCTGTTCGACAGTGGAACACAATCCTTCCTCAGAGTGTAGTGGAGTCTCCTTCTTTGGAGGTCTTTAAGCAGAGGCTGGATGGCCATCTGTCGGGGTGCTTTGATTGAGAGTTCCTGCATGGCAGGGAGTTGGACTGGATGGCCCTTGTGGTCTCTTTCAACTCTACAATTCTATGAATCTTTTTTTCATGTCTAATGCAATTGCAATTTTGACACCAGTGCATGACTTTTTGTACTTGAACCTGATACATTATCACCTTTACACAAGTCACTCATTTTTTTTATCTTTGCTATGGCTGCATTTCTCTTGTCTTGATTAAATCTGTCTTCAAGATGTATATGAGTAAACCAATTATGATCTTTGTCTTCCTTAAGATTCATCTCTTGATTTAAACTTTCAGCTACCTTGTCCAAAATACAAGTTGATCATAGAGCAACCATCTCCACCCCATTATTCTTAACATAAAGGAATTATAAAGTGAAAACTGTAGACATTTATATTTGAGTAAGGCTTTATGAATTCCATGAAAGAGGGAGGGATAGAATTCAAAAATGTTAAGGGAGTTGTCACAAACCATCCGACCTCTTGAAAATAGGGCCATATACAACACAATAAAGCAATGCAAAGTGATATGGCTGTCACCCACTGTCTCTTATTTCATGGGATTGGCACAGCAGAGACTGACAAAAAATGTTTCAAGCTAGCCCAGTTCAATGCAGGAATTGCCTCAGCAATGATGTTAGGGCCAGCTTTCAATTTACTTTCCCTCCTTTTTGACCATAAGATCGGTATTCAGATCTAATGGGAAAGGGATAGGGAGGATGCTATTATTTATCCCACATCTTTTTTTCTCTTATAGGATTGGCAGACACATGAGTGTAAAATGTACACAGTACCTTGTAGACTTTGCTGATAGCCTGATTGTTTCAACAGGACTCCAGATGGTATCTAATAAGAAGAAAAGGAACAGCACCAAGTATATGAAGAAACCTGCAGCCACCAGCATTCAAGCAACTGCGGTTATTTAATAACATTGAGCAGGATCTTTTATGTAAAACACACAAACCCAAGACAAACTATTCAGGCAAAGTGAGTTAATGGGAAAATAGAGTTTGATTTAATGCTCTCTGAAAAACAGCTGGTTGTAGGAGAGGCGAGTGACATCTGCAGCTAAGAAAAGCCTGAGAAGTCAAAGTCACTCCCATCTTGTTCTTGCATGCTGTTGGAGATCCTGTGGCTATTTATTAAGCCATAGCTCTTGGTTTAACATGCAGCCCACTTGCTAGAAAAAAATCACACTGAGACTGAATTTCCTAATTTTATCTTACCTGTGTTCTGAACAGAACTCTACAAACCTCAAGGGAAAGGTACTTTCCATCTCATAGGCACAAGACCATTTCACCTTCTCTGTACTTGAAAGGGAACACAGAAACAAGAACTGAGAGTTAAAGCTATGCTATTGCCTTACTGACATTCCCATGTCTCTGTATATCCAGATGCATTCATTCCCCATTCAGGTTTTATCCATTTTTCCAATCCAAATGAACCATACAGATTATTCCTATTTTTGTTGTTGTAAAGTCTGGCCTATTGAAACAAAGAGTGCTAGCAAGTTTTTTTAAAATAAGCATTTTCTTCCATTTGTGTTTTGTTATTTCTAAAATTTTGTGCATGCCTCAATCGTATCATTTTGAAGTTAAGGAATGGTCAATTTCAGTTTTTAAAATAAGTTCTTCCTTCTATGTGACTGTATAGTTTTATTCTCTGTAACTTTGCTTTTAAAAAAAGCTTGGAACAAAATTAAAAGATTCCCAATGGAAACTTGAATTTTTATTTCTTACATATCTGTCATGTTCCTGCTCTGAAAGGAAATCTTATTTGAGTTCACACTTATCCCATTATCCCCACAATCATTCAGGATAATTGTGTAGCCTAAGATTAATCAAAAGCTGTAGGGCATCCCCACTGGACTCTTTTTGGCTGTTTGGAAAGTGGGACTCATCTCTAGGAAACCCAAGTCCAAAAGTGTGAGCATGCTCACTTTTCATCTAGAGCCCAACTCTTCCACCTAGTTTTATACTTAAGGAGTTGCACAGTACCATCATCCATAAATATCATTGTATTTTCCCAAAATTGTTGCTGGACAGTTATAGGGGGAAAACGGAACAGCGACCGTCAAGGGAAAAATTTACTTTTGGCACCTTTTTGACCACATCAGCCACATAAGAGACAGATGCAGCTTCGATAGGGCCATGGAGGGTTGTGAATCAGAGTGAAAGGACAGGCCCAACGCCATCGGGCCTGAAGAGGAAGAGCCCTCCTTCCAACTGTCATCTTCTGGCCTTAGAGGGAACAAAAGGACAGGCCCAACACCATGGGGCCTGAAGGGGAACAGCCCTCCCCTCCCTCCTTCCAACTCTCATCTCCTGGCCTTAGAGGGAGTGAAAGGACAGGTCCAATGTCATCAGGCCCAGTCTCAGTTAAGAAAAAGAGCCTTCCCTCCAGTCCCTCTGCCTTGGTCCAGGCCTCAGAGGGAGAGAAGAATGCTGGACCTGATCCCTCCCCCCCTCACCATTCCCTTCTCCTTTAGTGTCATGTCTTTTTAGATTGTAAGCCTGAGGGCAGGAAACCGTCTATTATCCCCTCTGTTGTAAGCTGCCCGGATTCCCAGTGATTGGGCGGCATATAAATAAATCCTATTATTATTATTATTTCTTCAGGGGCAGATGAGTGCTGCTTTCCTCCACAGGAGGAAGAGTTTGGACACCAGAATTGTTCCACAAATTACTCTTAAAAAGCTTCCCCAAGCCAGAACCACTTACCTTGGGCTGCTCCTATTCTCCCAAAGGCATCAGTGCTCTTGCTTTTTTTCCATTCCAAGCCAGATTACGACAAGCAAAGCCATTTGTGGCATCTGGTCCAGCATCCTTGCACTGCTACCTGGCAAAGCAGAGAAAGAACAAATGGTCACTACCACATGTAAGCAACACCAGAAAGAACTTATTCCTATTAAGAGTCTGAACCACTGGAAGGGACAGATGTTTTTACTGCTTTATTTTTATGCAACACCTTGTTTAAATAAATAGTAATCCAATACCTACGAACATTCATAACCTATTCAAAGCTACAGCTGTGTTCAGAGGATGTAGACTGAAATCTGGAAACTCATGGTACCAGTTTCCTTCTTTCAGTTAGTTTCAAAGCTGCTACAATATCTCTTTGCAGACTGATTCCCCAGACTAGCACAGCCATGGCTTTGAATATCTTACAAATGTTCTTAGGTACTGCATTATTTATTTATACATGATACTATTTTAAAATAAAGCAGTAAAAACCTATGTTCCTCCAGTCTGAAAAAAGATACTGTAGCTCAGTGGTTCCCACATTTTGATCCTCCAGGAGTTTGGGACTTCAACTCCCAGAAGTTCCAGCCAGGAATTCTGGGAGCGGAAGTCCCAAACATCCAGAGGACCAGAGTTTGGGCATCACTGCAAGTCAGCTGCAGCACCTTTTGAGAGTATTGAGCAAAACATTTTTATTACCCATTCATATTTCCATAAGCCATAAAAAATCCTTATCACAAAGTAATAAACCTATTTCATATACAGTATCTATTTCTGCTTACAGATATATATATATATATATATATATATCCCTGTGTGCTTCCCCAATTTATTTGCACAGGGGATTTCTTTTCTTTTTCGTTATAAAAGCCTTACCTCCCTCTCCCCCGATTATATATTATGAACCTTACAGTTTGGTTTTACAACAGAGCATGTATATACATTTAATATTCTTCTCCTAAGATCAACATCATTTCTTTGTACAATCCACTACTGTACTTATACCATTCAAGTCTGATGTGCATCTTTGAGATTGTTCTTTGCACATTTTGTAAATCTTTTTTCTATTGTGTCTTATAATAAATCCTTTTTACCTTTTATTTGTTACTCAATTTTGGCATTCTGTTTTACTTCATTGATTTCAACACCTTATTACTAATTTTAAATTATTTTTTCCATTTTTCCTCTTCTTCCCTCCCTTCCATCCTCTCTTTTTAACTACCCTTATATAATGGTCCAGTTTGCTTCATTGCTTAGTTTCCCATTCTACCCAAACTGCCCTTTTAAAATATTTTGGACTACAGCTCCCAGAAGCCTCAGCCACGTTGCCCAATAGGATGGGATTCTGGGAGCTGAAGTCCAAAATCCCTTAAAGAGCACAGTTTGGGGACCACTATACTACATTATTGCACTACCCTCTCATACTACTGCTATTCCCCTTTTAACTGCTCTGGCTGACTCCCATTGCATTCTGGGACTTGCAGTCCAAGGAGGGGCATTTAGAATCCTCAGCCATAGAGCTCTTCGGCCTCACTGAACTACAAACCCCAAAATGCAACATGAAGCAGCCAGAGCAGTCGAAGTGGAATACCAGCACTATATAGAATGTAGTGCGAGGATCTGGAAGGTCGAACAACCACATACTGTACTACATTATAGCACTACACTCTTATAGGTTACAATTTTCTCCGAACCTGGAAAGGAAGGCTCTCGAGGTAAGACATCCAGACCCGAAACATAAATCGCGATGAGAACGACAGAGGATGGCAACGGATTGCGTGCGATGGGCAACTGCGGCCTACTCGCCTCATCTCCCAAAGCCTGCGACGCCGGACGCAAAAGAATGAGCACCGCCCCGGTTCGGCCTTTTATAGCACGTCCCTCTCGCCCCGCCCCCCGTCTACGATTGGCTCGTGTTAGAAAGGGATTCGCAAGGGCTTGTGGGAGACGTAGTAGTGCTGAGGCACGCAGGAAGTTCTAGTTTAAGCTGAGGGGAAAAAGAGTAGGACGTAGGAGTTGGGCCTACAGTAGTTTGAGCTGAAGTCAGGCTCTCAGCCCCAGAGGAGGGCAATGGCAGAGAGAAAGTGAATGTAAATAAATGGATAAACCCCATTATAAGGTCGCTGTAATAACTCAGAAATGAATACAAGGCACACAACAACAACCACACAACACACACTTAGTGCAGCAGGGTGACCAGCAAAAGGAGGACAAGGCACTGCAAAGCGTAGAGCCTTCAAGAAAAACTGGAAGTCATATCCAAAGAGAAGCTAAAAACTCTCACTATAAGTATAAATTCATGCTCAAAATAGAGGGCATTTTGGGAGAGAAGGTTGAAATGTAGGGAACATGGCTTGGAAAACGTAGGATCTCTGGTTGCCCTGTCTTAGGGCCGCTGTAAGTCAGAAACAACTTCAAGGCACACACCAACAACACAACACACACGTTACCAATTTCTACAGTATAAATATAGACCATTCAGTATAAATATAAATTCATGCTTCCCAGGCATGCTCAAAATGGAGGACATTTCAGGACTCCTGGAGAGAAGGTTCAAATGTAGGACAGGTCCTATAAAAGGAGGATCTCTGACTGCCCTGCCTTAGGGTCACCATGGGTCAGAAATGACTTTATGGCACACAACAACAACAACGCACACATTACCAATTAATAGTTAAGAACATTCAGTATAAATATAAATTCATGCTCTGGGCTGCTCTAGTCTGCTCCAAACTCCAAACCCCAGAATTCCATAGCCTTGAGCCAGACAAGTTAAAGGGGTACCAAACTGGGTTATTTCTCCAGTGTGGATGTAGCCTTACACAGAACAGCTTACACTTTGTAAACCGCTTAGGGAGTGCTTAAGTGCATTGATAAATGGCATAGAAATGTACTTGCTATTGCTATCTATGCACCTTTGTTTGTACAGTCGGCCCTTCTTATACACGGATTTTTTATACCCAGATTGACGCATCCACGGTTTGAAAATGTTCAAAAAAAAGTATAAATTTCAAATATCAAACCTTGATTTTCCATTTTTTATAAGGGACACCATTTTGCTGTCATTATATTTAATGGGACTTGAGCATCCAGGGATTTTGTTATCCAGGGGGATCTTGGAACCAAACCCCAGCGGATAACAAGGGTCCACTGTATTATCATCCAGTGGGTTTACTACTGTTTTTAAGCAATTTTTTTCTCCCTGTAATTTCCGCATTCCCAGTCCTGCTAGCAATCCTGTTTCTATTTTTATTTTATTTTATTTATTTTTATATTGTATTTATACTCCACTCTTCAGAAATGCTCCCAGAGCAGCTTACAAATTGTTAATGTGACATTTCTAGATTCCTGCCTATTAGACACACATCAGAGTCTGCTGTGGATCCTGTTTCTATCTCACACTCACTAGAGTTCAGTGTGAAGCTACCACTACTTGGATAGGACATTTTTTATCACTAGCCATAGGCTAATTTGCTCAACAATGCTGCGTATCTGTCACTTATTACTGATTCAGACTAACTGAAAAAAAGAAGTTGGCAGCATGAACTTTCTACTTCTTCAGATGCTTTTGGTCAGTGATGGAGAACCTTTTACAGATCGAGTGCCCAAACTGCAACCCAAAATTCACTTATTTATCACAAAGTGCCACGTTCTTCTGGCTTTCTTTTTTTAAATATAAATTTCATTATTTAAAATTCAACAGAACAGACATGTATAACAAACAAATACAGTAAATAAACTAATAAACAAAAACAAATAACCATTCTATTATACTAACATACGGAAACATTTAAAATCACTTCCCATCCTTGAAACTAAATAAACCTGTCTTGTATGCACTTTCCAATTACATCCTACCTTTTCCAGTTAAGTTTAAACATCCTTTAACTGTTATATTGTCTTTATTATCTACCAAAATACAGCATCATATTAATATTATGGTTTGGCACATTAAACCTTTAAATGTATCTATTTTCCTGTACTCTATAAATTCTTCCTTCACTCATACACTCTATATATTCAATATTTTATTTTTATTTCCCTTATACTATAATCAAATATGACATAGTAAAAAAGTAAAAAGTATGAAAAAGAAGATCCTATTCTCAGATTGTTGCACACTCAGACAAACCTAATTCTGCCAATGTAAATCGAATATTCAATAAGTTCCTTTTTGTATTTAGTCTGTTGTTTTCTTTGTTCTTTCTTTTAAATGTTTGGTAATACGTGCCCATTCATTTTCCCATCTATTTTCATTCCCTTCTCTTAACATATTAGTAAGTTTGTCCAATTCTATCATGTCATATACTGTTATGTAGCAATCTTTTAATAGCAGTTCATCCTTACTTTTCCATTTTTTTGCTATTACCATTCTGGCTGCTATTACCATATAGAAGATAATTTTCCCATATTTACTCTCCAATTTTACATCACTCATCATCCCCAGTAAGAAAAATTTTACTTTGAATTTTATTTTAACATTTAGGATTTCTTTGATTTCTTGATTAATCTGGTGTGGTGACGTAGCCGGGGGGGGGGGCTTTGGGGTCCGGGCCCCCCCCTTCCATTAGATAAAATGAATGTTGCGTGCTGCTGCGCCGCCGCACCCAAGCCCCATTATAATGGCACTTAGTCTGGACCCCCCCCCCCCCCCCCCCCCCTTCCCAAAGTCCTGGCAACATCCCTGCAGCCAATAGGATGTGGGATTTGACAGTTGAGTCCAAGAGAGGACTGGGTTCCATTTCTAAATGTAGTAATATTTTATATAGTTTTGAGATTGTATGCTCCAAGTCTTTACTTAATAACGTCCCAAATTCCGTATCCTCTTTTTCTATCTGATAAATTTTCCTGTCTGCTTTAAATCTTTCTACAATTTGCCTCTATAAAAACCAGTTACATTTGAAGCTTTCGTCAACTAATTCTACCATTGTTTTAATTTTAAACTCCTTTTTCTATTCTTAACAAATCACTATATAGAACCCACTCAGTGTCTTTCATCCTTTCTCTTTTAAGAAAAGCCTCGTTTATCGATGTCCATTTGGGAATCTTGGGTATAAAAATTGGTTTGCATTTTTGCCAAATTCTTAATAGGGATTTCCTCACATAGTGGTTATTAAAATTTTTGTTTACTCTGATTTTGTCATATAACAGATATGCATGCCAGCCAAACACATTATCAAAGCCTTCTAATTGTAATAATTTGTCTTTTTTAATTTGTACCCATTCTTTAATCCATTTGAGAAAAAAGGCATGATAATATAATTTAAAACTTGGCAGCAAACCTCCTTTTTCTTTACTGTCCTGTAGTACTTTTAATTTAATCCCTGGTTTCTTTTTGTTCCATGTAAATTTAGTTAAATCTTTATCCCATTCTTTAAATGGCTTATCATTACAGATAATAGGTAAGTTTTGAAATAGGAATAATACTTTAGGGGTAATATTCATTTGTATAGTTGCTATTCTGCCCATCCAAGAAATTTTTAGATTTTCCCAATTTTGTAAATTTTTAAAATACTTTTCCATAATGGTATATAGTTATTTTTGAATAAGTCAGAGGGTTTTTTTGGTAATATATACTCCCAGTTATTTGATCTTACTTTTTATTTCAAATCTTAAAAGAACCATAAGCTTTTCACAATCTTTTTGGGTTATATTTAGGGGCAAAATATTTGATTTGTCTTTATTAATTTTTAAACCTGCATATTTTCCATATTCCTTTATTACATTTAACATTTGTGTCATATCCTCCAACATGATAACAAGATCGTCTGCATATGCCTGAAGCTTATATTCAAAATTTCTAATTTTTATTCCTGAAATTGTCTTATTCTGTCTGATTTTATTATTTAAAATTTCTAATGCCATAATAAATAATAGTGGGGATAGAGGACATCCCTGTCTAGTTCCCTTTTGAATTTGGATACTTTTTGTTCTTTCACAATTGACTAGTACTTTAGCTTCTTGCTCTTTATAAATTGCTCCTATCCATTTTAGATAATTTGTTCCTAATTCCATTTTATTTAACACTTCGATCATGAAATCCCATCGTAGGTTGTCGAATGCCTTTTCAGCATCTAGGAAGATTAAAGCAGATTGCTTATCCGGTCTTTTTTCAAAGTATTCTATCAGATTTATTAAATTTCTTATATTATCTTTAATTTGTCTTTTGGGTAGAAATCCACATTCTTCTGGCTTTCTAGTAACAAACTCTGGTGAACTCTGTGCTGTGGTGACAGAGCATGTGCCCACAGAGAGGGCTCTGAGTGCCACCTCTGGCACACATGCCATAGGTTCGCCACTACTGCTTTTGGTGGAGTGGAGTGGCTCCACCAAATGCATCTGAGAAAGTAGACTGAAGTCTACGAAAGCTCATGCTGCCAACTTCTTTCTTTCAGTTAGTCTCAAAGCTGCTACAAGATCTCTCTAGATACTGATTCTACAGACCAACACAGCTATATCTTTCAATTCTTACCGATTATTACAAGAAAGGAGATTCCACCTAAAGATCATGAAGAACTTTAGTGTAAGAACTGTTTGACAGTGGGATGTATTGCCTTGGAGGATGTGAACTCTCCATCTTTGGAGGTTTTTAGAAAGAGATTAGATGGACATCCTTCAGGAATGGTTTATTCCTGCATGGCAGGCAGTTGAACAGGATGGACCTTGCAGTCACTTTCAAATCTAAGATTCAGTTATCTATTACTATCTATTATAAAATCATTTGCTGATACCTTTGCCATTTCTATTGCTGCCTCTCTCACAATGAGTATAAATATCTACTGAGGCTATGTTCTATGCAGCAAATTAAACTGCTCTGAAACACCTCTACATTTTGTAGCTTCTTAGTTCTGAATATAGCAGACAGCTACCAAGATATAGGAACATTCTCTCATCATGGAGAGAATGGGGTCATAAGAAAAACCTTAATCAATAATGGTTCAGATGAAGGACTCTATTTAATCCACCATACTGCTTGCATCATAGAGGCAGTGTAGTGTGGTGGTTTGAGTGCTGGATTACGACTCTAGAGACCAGGGTTTGATTCCCAGCTCAGCCATGAAACCCACTGGGTGAGCTTGGGCATGTCACACTCTCTCAGCCTCAGAGGAAAGCAATGGCAAAGCTCCTCTGCGCAAATCTTGCCATGATAGCTTTGCCTTAAGGTCATCATAAGTCAGAAACAACTTGAAGGCACACAACAACTGCTTGCATCACTGGTCAGCCAGATGCTTCTGTGGATGGAACCTGTTAGCAGGGTGTCAAAGCAATTTGTTGTTGTGCCTTCAAGTCATTTCTGATTTATGGTGACCCTTTCAGGCTGAGTATGTGTGACCTGCCCACCCAATGGGTTTCTATGGCTGAGCAGGGATTTGAACCCTGGTCTCCAGTCATAGTCCAACACTCAGACCACTAATCCAATAGCCCCTGTCAAATATTATCCAGTGACATATTGCTTCTGACCATGATACCTAATCTTAATAGGCCTATCTTATAAAACTTTTTCTAGTCTAGTCTTCTGTCAGAGAAAGCTGCCTAATTTTAAGTTAAACCATAGCAAGCTATTACACACCAACCCGACCTACTTGAATATGTCAGTAATGTCTATCTATAAAATTCTAAAGTTTCGACATTCCCATTTTCACACAGGACAAGAGCTGCACATTCAAGCACCTCACAATCTTGGACACTTCATAACTGAACTTGAAGCAAATGGTTTTGATAACAATGAATAGTCCAAACACCTATCTAGTCTAAACTTCTGTTCCTACCAACCAGATGTAGCAACAGAATACCCCCCCTCCAATTTGTGTTCCCCACCAATTGCCTGGGATTTATTTTGGTGAAGAACAAGAACTCTCTGACTATTCTAAATACCCCTTCCTAAATTGCAAATCCCAGGACTCCATAGGATTTTGCCATGGCAAAATGGATTCATAGTACAGTAGAGTCTCGTTTATCCGACCTTCGTTCATCCGACGTTCTGGATTATCCGACGTCGGATTGGTCGGTGGGCGTGGCTTGGAGCCCTTGCCATGCCCCCAGATGGAAAGGGCTCCTAGCGTGGCGGCGAGCAGCAGCAGGCCCCAAGCGCACCAGGCCCCAAGCGCAGCAAGCATGGAAGCAGCGGCCATTGAGCGCGGCCCTGAGCGCCACCAGCCCCGGCCCCGAGCGCCACCACAAATGTGGAGGCACCGGCCCCCAAGTACGGCCCCGAGCGGCCCCGAGCGCCACTGGCACTAGGCCGCAAGCGCGGAGGTGCCGGCCCCCGAGCGCGGCCCCGAGCGGCACAGGCACCAGCCCTGAGCGCAGCGGTAAGCGCCACCAGGCCCATAGTGCCACCAGGCACAGAGCCCATAGCGCCACCAGGCCCAGAGCGCCACCAGGCCCAGAGCATGGCAACCCCAAGCACATCCCCAAGCATTCCAATGAAAAGGAAGAAGGTTCTTGTATCAATGGAGCAGAAACTTGAGGCAATCAAGAGACTGGACAATGGAGAGACATTGCAGAACGTAGCAGATGACTATGGCGTTGGAAGGGTAACTAGGAGACTGGAGAAGGAACTGAGTGGATATAGAGAAATGGTGTTCTTCCAGATTAACAGATGAGGCTGTGAAAGAGAGGAAAACCATGAAAAAGTGTGGCTATGAAAAGGTCAGTGAGGCTTTGTATGTTTGGTTTCTGCAGTTCAGAGACAAAGGTGTGCCTATTTCAGGGCCTATTTTGCAGCAAAAGGCTTTGCATTTTCGAAAGGAATTTGATGAAGGGGAGCCAGGTTTTACGGCCAGTGTTGGTTGGCTTGACAGGTGGAAGAAACGTTACGGAGTCCGCCAGTTATGTATTTGTGGAGAGAAATTATCTTCTGATTTTGAAGAAATGCAGACATTCAGGAAAAAATTTCTAGACCTTGTTGAAACGGAAAGCCTAACGGACGATCAGATATTCAATTGTGATGAGACCGGCCTCAATTACAAATTGTTACCTAGTAAGAGCCTTGCATCCAGAACTGAAGCAGCAGCCCCAGGATACAAGCGTAGTAAAGAAAGGCTGACAATTTTAGCATGCAGCAATGCATCTGCAGCCCTCAAAATGGACCTTGTACTGATTGGGGTGTCCAAAAATCCAAGAGCCTTTAAAAACATCTCAAAGAGCGCTCTTCCTGTGAAGTACTACAGTCAAAGAAGTTTGTGGATGAGCAGAGAAATGTTCAAAGAATGGTTTTTTAAAGAATTTGTTCCTTCAACGGAGAAATTTTTGAGAGACAATGACCGTCCCAGAAAAGCAGTTTTGTTGCTAGACAACGCCCCGACACATCCTGATGCAGAGGAGCTTCAAGATGGGAACATTAAGGCTATGTTTCTCCCACCTAATGTCACCACCATATGCCAACCAATGGATATTTGTACAGCGCTGTGTATAATTACAGCGCTTTAGAAATAAAGTTTAATAATAATAATAATAATCAGGGCATTTTAGAAACGCTTAAAAAGAATTATCACAGGAAGTTGCTGTCAACACTGATAGAAGAATCTGAGGAAGGGCAAGACATGATTGAAAGACTGAAATGCATCAATGTAAAGGTTGTTGCTTATTGGGTTGCAAGGGCTTGGGGTGATGTTAAGGATCAGACAATTGTCAAATCTTGGAATAAATTGCTATGCGAGAATGAAGCAGATGATGCAGACATCATGGAAAGCACAGATGAAGACAAAGATAGCATTCTGCCCTTAGTACACCGTATCCCAGGTTGTGAGGATGTGTCTTCTCATGAGGTTGACGGCTGGATGAAAGAAGACGATCAATATGAAATCATTGATGAAGAAATTGTGGCTCTTGTAAACAGTGGTGATGGTGACGAAATAGAAATTGATGAGCAAACATTGTCTGTGCCTGTCAAAATCTCTCATGGCAATGGGGTCAGGGCTATAGAAACTGCAATGAGGTAAATCGAGCAACAAGAGGAAGTTACGGGGATGGACATTATGATGCTGCAAAGATGGCGAGATTTGGCTGCAAAAAAGCGGCAATCCTCAGGAAAGCAGAAAAAAATCAGTGACTTTTTTAAAGTGTCTGTGGACTGAAATGTTTAAACTGTACAGGTAAGTACTTACAGTACTTTTCTTCAAAATTTTGATTTTTTTTCCAATTTGTATTTTCATAGTGATTGGAAGGCTTTTCATAGTGATTGCTAGGCTTTTCATAGTAGTTGCTAGGCTTTTCCTATGACCCTCCGGATTATCCGACTTTTTCGACTGTCCGACCTATGGGACCGCCATATTACGTCAGATAATCGAGACTCTACTGTACTATTAAACAGTATAGTATAAAAGGGTCCTAGTAACACAACGACATTATATTCTATCAAATTATCTAATTGTCCCTTAAACATGGGTCCAAAACACACTGCAGAAATAATCCAGTTTAAGACTACAATTGCCTTGGCTCAGTGCTAGGGAATCCAGGGAACTGTAGGGAATCCAGGGAATCTGGCAGAGAAGACTAAATGTCTCACAAACCTACAATTCCCAGAATTCCTTAGCATTGAGCCAGGGCAGTTTATGTTAATTGTCCTGAATCTCCACCACTCAGCTCCATTGCACACTCCATGCTTCCAGTATTAGATTCTCCATATCCACATGCTTCACTCTGTGTTTCATAAATCAGTATCATCCACTAACATATTGTGCCTGTTCTATGTTAAAATAATAGTATGGATGGTTTTTAACTACAGCTCAACGGAAAACACATGCTACTTAAAGCATATTGTGATTTTTATCACCAAAACTGCCAAAAATAGACAATGGCTTATAGCAGTCCTGGGATATCCAATTTACAGAAAGGTATTTATAATACAGACTCCATTGTTACTTCAGTTTACAAAGTCTCTGACAAAGAAGTTTATGTCTGCCCAGGCCCTTCTTCCTCATCCTAGAAGGCTTTTTTAAAGCAGCATTAGCAATGGGAGAGTTATGGAGGACTGGGGAAGCACAGACTTCTGTTGTTGGTCTGCAGAAAACAATGCAATAAAGCTTGAGTTGGGAAAAAACAGGATTCTACTCTACCTGATCCTACCATACTGTTTGGCCATCAAAAATGGAAATTGTAAGAAAAATGGAGGCTAGCAAAATTAAAAATTATTCCGAGATACATTTAGCAAGAAGCATTCAAATGGTCTCTAGAAGGTTCAAAACGTTTTTGTTAATACAAGGCTTAGCTGACCTGGTGGTTTCATTTCATGTATGCTTATAAGTTTTAGATAAAAATTCTGCAACAACACGTCAAACTGTTCTTTTTGTAGCATAGGGACCTATTCCTATTTTTAACATATTATTTCTGCCTCTGGTTTCAAACATTCTGTTAAAGTAGTAATGTCCGGTAAGATATCTATTTAGCTGAGGTATACCTGTACTGCTTTCTAACCAACACCATTCTTCCAACTTCCCCAACCCTGTTCTAAGCTAAAATAAAGCCTGAATATTGCGAGCTTTTCTTGTAAGGGGATTGTTAGTTTGCAACATGCTTGCATCTACTTTTAAAATAAATAAAATATTTGCTGAAATCCAAACTCATCCTCCACTGACCAAGAAATTTATTTTTTAAAATGGCACTGTCACTTCTGATAAGACTCGCAGTGTAAGATGATGACAATGATGACCTCAGGATATACTCTTTTCTGCATGGAGGAGAAAATCACATGTCCTGCTTCCTCTGTAAAAGATATTTTTATTGTATGTACATTGAAGTAAAATTTCCCCCATTACACCTTGTTTAGGTTTATAAATTACAATTCCTTGACAAGGATCAACAAGTCTGTTTTAAGGTCAAAACATGGGGAAGAGGAAAACTGAGTGTCTGGATTCTGGATAAAGGTGATCTAGATGCTCCAGTGCACATAGGAAATGTCACAAGCCCTCCTCTTTGTTCTTGAGTTAGTGATCCAGAAGAAAGGGGAGGTACATCCCTTATGCAGCTGCGGGTTCCATGTGCTTGACAGGAGTCCAGGGCACGCTGGTATGTTGTTTGGAGACAGCACATTAGTGATCAGGCATTAGTGATCATGGCTTGAATCTCTGAGGAGACACTGTCCAAAGGCTGCCAATGACATTCTATCAAGGCATCATAGAGTTCTTCACTCTGTTCCATAAACTGTTTGTTTGCTTCACCCACATCCATTTGGGGCATTGGGTCTGAAAATAAAAGGAAGCCTACATAAGTTAGTTTCAGGTGAAAGCAACATGAATTGTTGAAATAAAGAGCTAGAACTGACTTGGAATATCACATAGGTTCGTCTATGTATATTGATCTAAAGCATTTTAACGGTTCAGTAATGGTATTAACAACAACCGTTAAACACTGTATGAAAAGCCCGTATGTATTTTAATCACATTTTAAAAAGCAAACATCTCTAAAACTACATTCCCTTAACGTTCTTCAACTCAGTGAACCAGTTGCAGCAAACGATGTTTTGCATCCAGTGGGCCCTCAGTATCTGAGAGTTTGATACCCACTGATCTCAACAACTGCAGATTGAAATGAAGCAACATTTAATTCTTTGTAACCTGCAATGGCCAAGCTGAGAAGCAGTCCCAGGGCAATAGTGGAGGTCCCAGGCCAATGGTGGAGGCAACCGGGCAAGCCAAAGCCTCCCTCCATACCACAATGCCACAGTCAGAACTTAACCTCATTCTACTTAAAATTTGGCAAAGGCTTTGTGATGGGAAGATTGAGAAGGTGAGAAATAGTCAGGAAAGAGATTAAATTCTGGCAGAGCTTTCATGATAAGGAAGGTGGGAAATAGTGCAGGAAGAATGTCTTCCTTTGGCCCGGACTCAGGTAAATTTAAATGTTAAATACTGACTTGAGCATTGTGGATTTTGGTATCCATTGGGGTTCTGGAACCAATCCCCCATGAATACCAATATCCCACTGTACATGAAAAACTGTGAGTGCCCTGACAGAATTGGGGTATATAAATTAAAAGAGACTCCAAATCAAATAAAAAAAGCCTTTGCTGAGATACAAATGGAAGAAACAATTTATCCATAGCTAGCTCTATTGCATTAGAAGTGCTAAAACTATAGTGAATTATGGGGAGGGCCATGAGCAATAATCCAGGAGTGGAGTTATGATTTTGCATTCTCTTAGCCCTCTGCTATTCCTGAACGTTTTCAAATTGATGTACTTTGAGTTGGTCTTTCCAATTCAAAATTATAATAAGCAATCTTACCTTCTAGTGCATCTTCACCAACCTCTTCATATGTCTGCAACAATAAAAATTACATGTTGTGAGAGTGAGGAGAGCATTATTACAGCTCCTGCAAAATAGGTGTATGTCCTAAAATAAACCTGTGGGCAGGTAAAGACTTTGTTTAGACCATTTTTTTCCTCTATTGCTGTTTTTAACCTGCTCCACTATTACTGGCCCGGTCTGAGAACTTCCACTATTGCACTACACTCCAGAGGAGATCAGAGCCACCTGCTTCTATCTGTTGTTAGATTTGAAGTGGGACAAATTACAGAAACAAGTGGTGCTCTGGAACATAGAATGAAAGTAATCATTCAATAAATAATAAAATTTCCAATGTATTTTTGTAAGTTGGCTATTGCCACGGAGTAGGCTATGCCACAGAGTAAATCCAACAGACGCTATCCAAACTATATTCCAGACATACTTGTTACATGTATTCAGATTGCAAACACATATACACAATTATATACTACACTGATTGACTATTTTATAATAATAATATAATAATAATAGAGTATATATATCTTCCCGCCTCTCCCAATTGGATCGAGGCAGGATCACAGCAGAGTTTAAAATATACAATTAAAACATTACAATATTTTTACCACACAAGTTAAAACCATAGTTAAAAACATAAAATCAACAATAATGGGGTCAGATGCTCTCATTCCATACAGAACAGTCTGTAATTCATAGAAGATCAGGTGGGTATTCATGCCAAAAAAGCTCTGTCTTAACCGAGGGATGTAGCAAGGCGGATCTCCTCTTGGAGTCCATTCCATAGTCTGGGGGCAGCTATACTAAATGCTTTTGGGGAAGTAGAAACATATTTAGATGCTGGTATCTCTAACAATTTCTTCCCATTTGTTCTAAGAGTGTGGGGCGGATTGTATAGGGAGATGTGTTCCCGTAAGTAACTAGGGCCCAAGCCATGTAGGGCTTCAAAGGTAATAACCAACACCTTGTATTGTGCCCGGAAGTTAACTGGAAGCCAGTGTAGGTCTTTCAGAATAGGTGTTATGTGGTCAAATCTCGAGGATCCGGTGACCAACCTGGCTGCCGCATTTTGCACTAATTGGAGCTTCCGAACTTGATACAAGGGTAGCCCCATGTAGAGCGCATTGCAGAAATCAAGACGAGAGATTACCAGAACATGTACTACAGCTTCAAGGTTCTTTCGGTTGAGGTGGGGTCGCAGTTGGCGTATCAACCGAGGTTGATACCAAGCACTTCTGGCTGTCGCATCTACTTGAGATGACAAATGTAGAGACAGATCCAGAAGTATTCTCAAGGGAGTATTATTATAAGGGAATAATATATTTTAAAAATGGTGTATGACCCTCCAGTAAAAATAAATTGATGTTTACTAATGAAGGGGTGGGCAGCTTGTGATCCCCTAGGACCATGCTGCTGATCTGCAACTCCTATAATCTCTGGGAGGAATGATGGGAGATACCTGACTTCTGGAAAGCCATAATTTATCCACCCTTCTACTACAGCAACAAACGTATTACTTTTGTATAATACAACAATAATACATAATAGAGAACAATGCACATGAAAAGCAGCATTTTCCTGTAAAAGACTTAACCAGGCTACTTCAGAACATGTTGCTCTCTTTCTATTTATAAGAATACCTGGGCATATCTGTGCAGCTCATTACATGCACCACTACCTAAGTGTGTTTGTGATTAAAATGCTAAGAACCTCTTGACACAGAGAATAGTAAACTTGTAAAATTGGTTTGCTATGCTCTTACCTGCATGGTACTTTGCGTGTAGCCATACTGTGGATAGCTGTAACTGTAGCTACCTGTGTTCTGGTCATAACCCCAATGGGCATAGTAGTTTTGATACTGTTGGTAGTATTGGCTGTAGTTATAATTGTACATCTGATTGTACTCAACTGTCTTCAGCCGGTTGCTTTAGGCAGAGGAAGAAGAAGAAGGGGGGGAGGAAGTGTCAGGATATTTATCGGCAACATTTTAAGCCAAGCTCCCATGCTACATTTTGGTATTCAATGATGGCAAAATTCAGATTTTCTTCCCCTTCTGGTCCATCTACAGGCCTCCACTAAACACAAATCTCCCCCAGGAGGTTTCCCAGAGCTACACCTTACAAGTGAGATTTCTGTCCAGCATGAATGGCTAAAGTAAGCACTTCTTCTGGAACTGGGTGTAGTTCCAGACCTCTCCAAGAATTCTACTTTTGTGAACACTGACATGCATTACTGCTTTAAGATAGTTTTACTAGTGGCAAATAGTGCAGCAGATAATATAGAGAGAATTATTTCAGTCCTTTTGCTGATGTTATCTAGCATTTCATCACAGCCAATGGCAAAACTTGGCCATTACACACTAATTCGACCCAGACTACCCCTAGCCAGTGATAAAATTCAGTCCCTGTGCCTGGCAATATGGCGCCTAGGCAAATGTGCATGTTATCCTCCAGGAAGAGGCTTGTGGAAGATGGACTTCTTCAAATTATATAGTGCAGGAGCAAACCAAAAAATCCAAGTGCACAAGCATGATCCATCTCCCCCTCCCCCGAGAGAACTATGCAACAGGTTAGCAAAAGAATAACATTCACTCCCGCAGTCCGTTCAAAGTCTTCGTATCTATGTCTAGCCTCAAGCTAACAAGCTAATATAAATGCTAACAATTGTTGATGTTTGGCCATGATAATAACAAGAATGTTAAAACCCATGCAACAACTACAGCACTTGTGAGAATACTTACGCCTTGGGTATGGCAACGCTCAAACGTATCGGTTTAGAACCAAGACCAACAGCTCCTTGACATTCTACTAGTGCTCTTTTCTGTTCCAATTCATCTGAGAATTTCACAAAACCATAGCCTCTGTCCAAAGATAAGCATCCAACAAAGAGAGAGAAAGAGGTGGGAAAAAGTGAATAAATCTTCTAAAAATAGAGAATATAATTCCCACTTTCCAAACAAGCATAAGGCCACACACTAAATATGTTTTGACACTTCCAGATGTTAAGAGCAGTCTACCATAGAAGAGGGCAACGATTTGTTCTCTGCCTCCCCAGAAGGCACGGATAGATACGATGGGCTTATGTCACAGGAGGGTGAATTTCAAATGAACATCAGGAGAAATGTATTGAATGTAAAAGCAATCTGACAATAGAATCATTATTAAGGAGAGTGGTGGGCTCTCCCTTCCTGAAGGTCTTCAAGGGGGGGCTATTCAGGATCATCTAGCTTTGGACTTCCTTCAATGAGTTCAGGGATAGAGATGACATAAATGGCCACCTCCAACTCTACAATGCTATAAAAAATAAGAGTAAGGCCCTGCAGATCTCAGTGCTGTAAAAATCGAGGGCACCATAAGTACTGCAGGATCTGTACTCCAAGTCAGGATTGCTCTAATGCCATGATGGAAAAGATGCTGTTGGAGTACAATTCCCAGCAGCATTAGCTAGCATGAACAGTGGAGAAGGACCATGGGAGTTGCAATCCAATAATATACGCAGGATCATGGCTGCTTTAATGCAAAAACAGGCATTCATCACCGTGTGAGAAAAAAGCAGCAGCAAGGGGAGCTGGAAGGAGAAAAGAAAGCATTCTCCCGATTTTTTTTAATTAAAAGAAATTATTGGGCTTGAAAAGTTAGGGGATGAGGCCTGATGAGTTCAGAAAATGTAAGGATTTCAGTGGAGCCTTCTGCTCAAGCTGCAGATGCTCATGTCACATCCACAAATCATAATATTTCTAAGTATCCATGCCCTTCATTTTGCTAATGCAGCACAAAATACTCATAGGTGGCAAGCTATCTACAAAGGTTTTAAGTGAAACGGCACAAGGACTTGAATTAATGCTACCACTTTACTTTAGCATTTTCTCAGCCACTGAACTGAATACACCATCAACATACTCTCTGAAGGGACATACATCAATAAAAATGAACACCCAAGAGTTAAGTCCCCTCTATTTAGCAGGCAAGTAAAACACTTAGATAAAGAAGCAAAACTGTTTGAAATTCACACACATCTTCCTGCCCACCCCCTGGATTAGTACCTCAGCATTTAATACAAAAGATTCAGCACTAGATTTTAATTGGGCTCCTAGACTTAGACCACCAGTGGGTAAAGTGAAGTCCTCACATGTGGATGGACTACATAGCCAGCACAGTCAGAGAAGAGAAATGCTGGTAAGTAGAATCCAAAAACATCTCAAAGGCAGCACTTTGTTCACCCTCATTTAGATCTTGCTGAATTATATTTCTCTTGTGAAAGAAATACTTTTAGATTCAGGTTGCCTTATTCTTCTTGTCCTTATACAGTACCAGATATAGAAGTGAGGAGCAAAAAGCGTACTTGGAAACACCCGTCTGGTCCACAACCACTTTGCCACCCCTACATGAAGGGTACACTTTTACAAAGAATTCGTATATCATCCCATCATCCACATCGGGGGAAAGGTCTCCAACAAACAATGAATATTCTGGGCTGTGGGGGAATAAGGAATGAATTTGAGAATATTAAACACACAAGATTCACCATAAGCATCAACAAGAGTGAATCAGCATGTATTGATTATTTTTATGAGTTTCCTCCACCACTGTAAAACCAGATTTACAACTTCTGAATTAAGAATAACCTTCCCCAACCCAGCACCCGCTAAATGCAGTGGCCTACTACCACATCACCCATTCTGGGAACCATGCTGGCTAGGAATGATGGGCAGGCATCTGCATCTGGAGGGTGTTGGGTTAGGGAAGACTGTGGCAAAGATTTGTGACATCTTAAAAGAGCAATATTTTTGTGACAAACATCTTGAGCATACCAGGTGGCATGTGTGAGTTTAAAATGCGGCAAAATGCCAAGAGATAATACAAGAAGTAACTGCAAGTAGGCCACATTCTATGCAAATCTGAGTTTATGAAAGATAAGCATGTTGTGCAAAACTTTCACAACAGCAGGTGCTGATAATATTTATTTTCTTGCTATATTAATTTAACACCTAAAGTGATACAATTATTTCCAGCAATGGAATAATTTGCTATCCCCTCCCTATGAAGTCTTCTTACTGTTATTATTGAACTAAGTTTTATCAGCAAGTTACATTTTGCCAACCAATAATCAAATACTTCATGTGCCTGGCCTGATAGGACTGTAGCCAGTGAGAGCTACTGTGATGTAGTACAAAGTAGGAAAGCTTTGCTCTTCCAGATGTTTTAAACTTTAAATTCCAGAATCCCCAACAAGCATGACCAGTGGTGAATAATTATGGGAGGTGTAGTCTAAAATATCTGAAGGGCAAAAGGTTCCCAATACTCCTCAAAATTATTTAACACTGGCCATACTGACAGGGGTTTCTGGAAGATACAAGTAAAATATATCTGATGAGTCAAAGGTTTGAAACACAAGCACACACACACAGAAGCATGAAGTGTAGTGGCAAGTGTTGGGTTAAAATTGGGAGAAATTGGTTCATATCCTCACACTACCATGAAGCTTGTTATAAACTATAAAAGAAGTTTAGTTTTAATATAAAGAAGATTTGTTTCTTAAGAACTTTCCACATAGGAATTTACCAACTAAATTTGTGAACTATTTCTTGAAATGTACCACATAAGACAAAAGATCCAAATAGATTCAAAGGACAAAAGGGAGGCCTGAGTATTAACTAGGCTGGTCTGGTCAGAAATAAATGTTGGCCCATATCAGATTCAAAGACATAATTTATGTTTGGTTTGATCTGATTTGTTTGCTCAGGATATTTATATACTGCCTTTCTAAAAATGAACTGAAGGTAGTTTATTGCTTTATTAATTTGCAGTAACAAATAATACTGAAAATATGTACTCAAACTTGCCCACATGTAACAACAAACATTATAGAGGCAACAATTTTAATTACTTTCATAATGTTTTGCTTACCTGTTATCAGGCTGCTTTCCATATGTGGCATAATTTAATTTAAATCGCTTTGTCTGAAAAACAAGAAACAGGAACTCACCACTCCAGTACATTTCTATAGTAGCCCATATCCTCAGGAAGGTAAATCTATTCTGCAAGGCAAATGCTCAGGACCGACTGAACATTCAGGTCAAACACATAATCAAGCCTCACTTCCCTGAGATTTAGACAAGCTTTCCTCTCCTATGGCAGGACTGACAAACACAAAATACACAAATATGAGCATATTTAGTACAAAAGCAATCAGTGAGAAGATTACCTCTCACTATGGGTGCATCTGCACTGTAGAATTAATGCAATTTGACACCACTTTAACTGCCATGGCCTGGGATCTGTAGTTTTGTGAGACACCAGAACTCTTTAGCAGAGAAAATTAAAGACACGTAAAACTACAAATCCCAGGATTCCATAGGTGATGCTACAGTACTTAAAATGGTATCAAACTACATTATTTCTTCAGTGTAGATGCACTCTATATCTTGCAGGATCATTTGCAAAATGGGAACCTACATAAATGTTAAACCATAACTCCTACTATCTCCAAGCAACATGGCTATTGGAAGGCACTGTGTTGAGAAAGATTGCCTAAGGACCTAATCTAGAGAAAGCTGAATAAAACAAAAGCACAGTGTTCATGCGATAGGTTGCTAAAATCAAGTCCCTTTACATATAAGTCACATGGTGGTGGTATAAACCCCACAGGGAATAACTGCTTCTTGCCAGGTGTCAGCTATCTATTAATATACATAAACGAAAAGCTAGCTAGATTAGGGGGAAACAAAGGAAGGAAATGTTTATTGATTAGCCCTTAGGCCATTTCAAAATAACAAAAAATAACACCAAAACAAGTAAAACACACAATAAAAGCATATAGAAATTCTATAGCAATTAAAAAAGAGCTAAAATGTAATAACACAGAATCTGAAATGTATATAGAGTACTGTATGGATGTCACATAAATGTAAAACAATATAAGTACATTAGAAGTACAGTACCTAAAAATGAAACATAGTTATAAAACTGATCATAAAAATCTATACCGCAGGTTCAAGATAAAAAAATGGATAAAAAGAATAAAAATGAAAGTATTACAGCATTAAGATGATAATACATAAAGTAATAAAATTGAACACGACACATCATACATCAGAATTCTTCATCCCCTCTGCAATTTACCCCAATTGACCCCACATATCTAACTCTCGGCTGTATAGCTTTATATAGAAACCAAGCTGTGATAATAGATATTTTTGAATCTTGGCCACTCATGAAGTAAGAGATTCTGACATGGGTATCCCAAAACATTGTTCTTTTGGGACCAAGATACTGATCTCTTTCCTATTGGTACAGATTACACTTGAATAAAATATAAGGTAAAGAAAAAGGAGAGGAGTGAGTGAGAAAGAATGGGCGTGTGTAAGATCCAAGCCAGGACCTCAAACCATGCCCAGAAGAAACCTGGAAACTAATGGCCTGCTGACACTCTGGTGCAATATGTTGCTGGTGGCTTGCCCCTTGTGGTGTCACATTCTGCAGCAAAATAGTTCTTTGTTGTAGTACTGTGTAAATTATAATGCTTCAAATTTATATGGTGCATTCCCCTGAGCACTTGAGGCCCCCCTTTTTACACAGCCAGGTTAGGTGCAGATTAATTATTCTCAATTTAAATACAAGAGCAGATGCTGAGAGAAGAAGCCACTCAATCATTTCATCACTAAACTGAGAACTTAACATGGTGCCGGTTTCAATATCACCCAACCTATTAATTATTTGAAGATAATTATCTCAGATTATTAATCTTAATATACATAAATTGATAAAACATAATGCACAAGATTTAGATAGATGGGTGACCTTAAAGATGAATCTGAAGGGTAAGGTAAAGAGGATTAAAATTAACGTTATGTCTTGAATTGTTTATATTATTTGCAGAATCCCTCTACTCATACCTTGCAAGTATTTTCAAAAACTAAATGCATTGTTCAGGAGCTTGGGGATAGGGGCTCATCTCCTCCTAGAATTTCAATGAAAAGGATGTGAATTCCAATCAGATGAAGGTTCGGCCTTCTGAATCTTCTTACATACCATCAGGTATATCAGTTATCTTGTATGAATTTTGGACGTATCTACTAAGTAATCTACCATGACCAACCTTCATTTCTTGCACCACTATTCAAATAGACAATACTTGGTTCTCATTTCATTAAAAAGGACAGTGTTTGCCAACATTTTCAGCAATTAGAACCATGTGGCAAATATTATCTTGTCAACTGCAGTTTGACTCATACATGCCAAATTTACTTTATGAGGGATCCAGATTTGAAAATTGGTAAGGAACCATTTTTATGTAAGCTGTGGGCCAACAATGGGATTGTACTTTTGCCAGTTCCTTCCTCTGAAATATAGCCTAGAGCACCTGGTGTCCGTTGGTGGTCTCCCATCCAAGTACTAACCAGGGCTAACCCTGCTTAACCTCCAAGACACATTATAGGATGGAAACTCTATTACCCAAAAGCACCACTACATAGGTCTCTGCCTGTAATGAATGTCTGCCTAAGGGGCAAAGGAGGAAAAGGGACAGGGAGGACCAGGAGCTGTTCTCTTTGGAAGCCCAGCACTTGTCTCCCCCAGGGAGACCAGGACTTGGGTCCCGCAGCCCTTCCGCCCTTCTCTACTCACGTCTCCCATCCACAGGCTGGTGGCCTCGGGCAGTTCTATACATGTTCTATATATTGTATACTTAGAGACAAGACTGAGTTCAGTGTGACTGCACCTCCCTGATCTTTTAGCAATGTAATTTACTACTACTACTACTACTACTTACCGGTGTGGCACCAGGAAGGGGTTTCCCATTGATTTTGTGTAAACATTTTTCTGCAGTTGCCAGATCAGCAAATTCTACAAAGCAGTAGCCTGCTGGAATCCTGGAAAAACAGAACCACTGCATGAAACATATGTTTTGAACTAACATGTGAAAACAGTTCTGCAAACTGACAGACAAAAAATTAAACAATCACATTTACGTGATTTGTCTGTCTTTTAGGATCTGCAAAACAAAACAAAACTTCTTTTGGTACCCCTGCCTACACAGCTGCTCAACTGCAATTCTTAACAGTCTACTGCAAACTGTGAGGGTTAAACAGCTGTAGTTCAACAATATCAGGAGACCTACATATTCTCCAAGCCTTGCACAATTGCTGGCCCTCAGGAATTGTGCAGCTCTCCAGATGCTGTTAAATCGCAAGTTCGAACAGCTGTGATGTAACCAGCATAGCTAACAGTGAGGAAGCTTGGAGTTCAGCAACATCTTGAAAGCCAGGCAATTTCCACTTTTGGTTTGACAAAAGCCCTTCCAGCCCCACTAACAAAATCTATCTTAGGGGAACATGAAGGGAGCTGAATTTAAGATCTTCTAAACATCTAATCATGTAATGTGAAGAGGGTTTGGATCCCAATCCAAGGTTTAAAGTATAGCATTTCTGCTTCAACTATGGTACTTCAAGACTGAGGAGTGAGGAATCCCCATTATTGTCTTTATCTCCAAAATAAAGGCTTTTTTAAAAAATGAAGCTCAGTGGAAGAACACACATTTCCCATCAAAATGCCTGATTCAATCCAGTGCATCTCTAGTAAAACTGGAGAAACCCATTGTGTGAAACCCCAGAGAGCTGCTGTCACCCAGCAGCTAAAAGGACTAGTGTTCTGACTCTATGCAAGGAGCTTTCTGTAATAACAAGAGATGGTTGATGATCTTTGATCAGACAAATGTTCCATGTTCTGGTCCTACTGCATGGACCATGCAGCTTAAAAAGGTATAAACTCTACCACAACTGCAAAAAGATCTACATGCATACTAGTAAGTAATGATATTTTTACATAGTAAAAAAAAAAACCACACAGAAAGAGAAAGAGAAATACCCTGTCAATCTGTTTCGAATGATTTTCACACTCAGAACTAGCTCTCCCATAGTGGCAAAGGCTCTTGAAATGAAGTTCTCATCCATATATGGTTCCAGCTGAAGAGGAAAAGGTAAAGGGAGAGTTCATCCATTAGTACATTAAGAGAGATACAATTAAGCTTCATTTAAGCGATGCTTCTTTCCCTGCAGGCAACTTAGTCTAAAGATTGTTTGAAAATGGGTACAGAAGAGAGTTTTCCAAAGTGAAGCAACTCATCTTTTGAAGGGAACCACAATAGGATAGAAAGGCAGAATAAAGGTGCCGTGTCTGGCACTCCCATAACAGCACAAGTCTCACGATCAGCTAAACAAACCACAAATTACAAGACAGAAATAGGAGACACAAGAGATTTTTGTGGTTTTTAGCCAAGCATCTTTATAACATAGTACTGAAAGCAATTAGGGGGATTTGATTAATGTGTTCTCTCTAGGAATATCTAGGTCCTCCAGTGCAACTCTATGGTCAACTTTAACTCAAAGTTACACTGAAAGGCCTAGAGAGTATTCCTAGAGAGAGTACTCTGCTGGGTATTTGGAGGTCCTTTAGTGCCGTTCTGTGGTTGGTGTCTGTTGGCCGTTGATCACAGAGTTGCCTTGGAGGACCTAGAGATTCCTAGAGAGGTGCCCTCTCTTTGTTCTTTGTGGCTCTTCCATGTCCCTGGGAGCCTTGAGCCCTATCCCTGGCAAATACTGACCCTACTCAGCTTCCAGAATCAAACAGCCTTATTTAGACCCATCTTCGATCCAAAACACACTGCAGAAATAACTGAGGCTGCGTTAAGTGCCTTGGCTCAATCCTAGGGAATTCTGGGAACTGTAGTTCTGTCAGGGAGCTCTCCATGACTCCAGGGCAGTTAAAGTGGTGCCAAACCGGATGAATTCTGCAGTATAGATGCAGCCTTAGGCAAGGGACACTCAGTCTGCATCCACACTGCAGAAATGGCCATTCTCAGCCTTCGGGCCTCCAGATGTTTTGGACTCCAATTCCCAGAAGCCCCTGTCAGTAGAGACTCATTGCTCAGGAATCCTGGGAGCTGAAGTCTCAAAAACCAGCCCCGAGGAGGACCCCAGGATGGGCGCCAGCAGCTGCTCATCCCCGGCGGCCTCCCATCCGAAGACATCGGCCTCCGCCTGAGGCAGAAGGGGCCTCCCTGACTCACGTCTCCCATCCAGAGGCTGGCGGCCATGCTGCCCCCGCCGCCCCGGGACACAGGCCTGGGCCAGGCAGGGGCGACGGGAGCCTCCGCCCGCTGCTCCCTCCTCCTCCTCCTCCTCCGGCAGCCAGGCCGCCCCAGGCCCACCCCACGCGCGCCTTGGCCTCCTCCAGCGGCAGGGGCTTCCCGGCTAGAGCGGCCCGGGGGAGAGGGAGGATCCCGGCCGGGGCTCTTGGGCCACAGCGGCCTCTGCCGGGCGGGAGGAGCAATGGCAGCAGCCCCTCAGGGTTTGGGAAGAAGCAGCAGAAGCTGAGAGCTGCCTGGGAGTGATAGACAGAGAGCCCCAAGGGAGCGCCATGCAGGAACTCCCCCTCAGTCTGGGTATTCCTGCATGGAAGGAACACACAGAGACTGAGTCACGTAGCCATTCAGAGCCATGGAGCTGGGAGAGACCACGAGGGGAAGAAGGCACACTCCCTGAGGCAGATGGCCCTCCAGCCTCTGCTGAGGACCTCCAAGGAAGGAGTGGGTGCCACTGTCCAGCAGCCCTTACTCTCAGGAGCTTCCTCCTAAAGTAGAGCTGGAATCAATCCCTTTTCCTGGAGCTTGCATCCATTGCTCCATTGGGGCCTGTTCTCTGGAGCAGCAGAAAACAAGCTTGCTCCCTCCTCATTATGACATCCCTTCAAATATTTAAACAGCGCTATCATATAGTTGAACCTGAGTCAACAGTGCGATGTGGCGCCTAAAAAGGCCAATGCAATTCTAGGCAGCATAAATAGAAGTACAGTGGACCCTTGTTATCCACTGGGGTTTGGTTGCAAGATCCCCCTGGATAACAAAATCCCTGGATGCTCAAGTCCCATTAAATATAATGACAGCAAAATGGTGTCCCTTATAAAAAATGGAAAATCAAGGTTTGATATTTGAAATTTATACTTTTTTTTGAACATTTTCAAACCGTGGATGCGTCAATCTGGGTATAAAAAATCCGTGTATAAGAAGGGCCGACTGTATAGTGTCTAGATCAAGGGAAGAAATAGTGCCCCTCTATTCTGGTCTGGTCAGGCCCCACCTGGAATAGTGCTGTGTCCAGTTCTGGGTAAAACAATTCAAAAAGGACATTGAGAAACTGGAGCCATGTGTCCAAAGGAGAGCGGCTAAAATGGTGAAGGGTCTGGAAACCATGTCCTATGAGGAACAACTGGAAAAGAGAAGGTTAAGAGGTGATATGATAGCCATTTAAATATTTAGCTTTGATTTAGATTTCCTGCATGGCAGGGGGTTGGACTGGATGGCCTTTGGGGTCTCTTCCAACTCTATGATTCTTAACCAGCTCTTTTCCAAGCTTAACATACCCAAATCTTTGATCCCCCCCCCCCCGCATTGACCTCCTCCTTCTCCTCATATACCACCCCATACAGTATACATAATCCTTGGTCATGGTTTTTATATTCCTGTTACCAATAAATTGTAATTCCTGTGTATCACTAAAGGTAATGGCAATGGTCATTAGGATTGGCGGTCATCTGGTGCGGTCACACACAGACACATTGACCTCCTCCTCCTCCCATTTCACACCACACAGAATTGTTAGTCGTGATTTTTTGCACAAATGTACTGTATATACTCAACTGTAAGTCAACCTCGTATATGAGTCGAAAGCAGGGTTTGGGGGCCAAATTAAGGATTTTGATATGACCCGAGGATATGTCATATGCGTATACATAAGGCATGTAACAAAAAATGTAAAAGGTGAAGCAAAGGAAAACCGTGCCAAATACATTACAAAATTCCAGCAAGCATAATTGTGCTAACACTAAAGGCTGGATGAATTAGAGAGTACAGGACCAATGCTCTTGCCTTTCACCAAGGGATGGTTCCTTTTTAAATAAGAGTTAAGGACAGAACTTAGACTTGTTAGGAAGGATTGTTAGGTCCTTTTATACCCCTGAACATAACCTCAGGCTATGGCAGCCAGGCAAACAAAGGCTTGATGACTTAATCTTTGTCTAAGCTGAAACTTACACAATGGATACACAAAGAGGAGGTCTGGCACTTTTCAGGAGGGGACAAATATCTCGATGGCTGAGCCATTAAGTCAATCACTGGCTCTCAAAAGGAGGAAGCTCTGCTATTGTCTTCCTGCTTTGGGCAGCCTACGAAACTGATATGGCAACTCCCAAAACTGCTTGCTGAAAGGTTTAAATTCTACCTTTTTCCCTCAACCAAGCCTAGCAAGGAGTTGCTGGCTACATGGTCAGCTCGCTCTTAGGGTAATGGCGGCTAGCGATGGGGTCAATCAGGGTCATAGATTTAGATTGCATGGCACCCAAAATTTATATAAAACCATACTTGATAACACACTGACACGCGGAGAAGTCAGTTCAGGTTTTTGGGTTCAATTTTTTGACCAAAATTTGTAGACTTATGCGTGAGATTATACAGTAACTCATAAACCATAATTCCCATTATACCATGAATGTCATACTAAGAGTTATGACATAAACAACTAGCAAAATTAATATTATACCTTCAAATTACAATACTATACCCACAATCTAAATGTATTTACATATATATACAGTGAAGATTTGGTTAAAGTGTGATGTTTTAAATTTTTTTTAAAAATCATTTTTTTAAAAAAATAAAATCTTGAAATTTGAAATTTTAATTTTAAATTTTTTTGGGGGGGCTTCTCCTTTCTCCTCCCCCTGAGCTTTGCCTCATTCCCACCATCTCTTAAAGTAGTGGTTCTCAACCTTCCTAATGCCACAACCCTTCAATACAGTTCCTCATGTTGTGGTGACCCCCAAACATAGAATTATTTTTATCTTGGTTCCTAAGACCATTGGAAATATGTGTTCTCCGATGGTCTTAGGCAACCCCTGTGAAAGAGTCATTTGACCCCCAAAGGGGTTGCAACCCACAGGTTGAGAGCCACTGGTTTAAGCATTTTAAAGGGAAGCAGATGAATGCAACAGCCCATTCCTGCCAAAAGGCAGGTGTTTAAGGAGCAGTGGTGTCACCCCCTTTTTAGGGTGTCACCTGGTGCAGTCTGCACCCCTGTAACCTCTCAATGACGGCCCTGCCCATAAATCGTAATTCTCGTATATCACTGAAGGTAATCAAAATAGTTGTGATACAAAACAACTAGCAAAATTTACACTTTTAAACTACAGCATTAGAACCATACCCTAAATGTATTTACATGTGCATATAGTTCCATATAGTTCTATGGTCTTTCTTTTCTCCTCCCACTGAGCCTCACTCCGCTGGCACCATAGAAAAGAGTAATGCTCACAACATTTAGACAGGACAAATGGAAGATCTGTGTTTAAGTTTATGACAGAACCTGGAAGATAGATGGCATATATTTATGGTATTAATGGACTGGGGGGCGGTTAAGGGAACTTGGAGAAGATATCATAACTTGTGTGCTTTTTGTTTTTTCTTTTGTAAACTGACATTTATCTTTTTTAATAAATAAAGTTATAAAAAATAAAAATAAAAAAGAGTAATGTAACCAATTCACAGTCTTTTCACTTATATTTATACAATCATTAAAAACACCAAACATATAAATTAAAATGACTGCCTCACCTGTAACTCATAAATATCTTTGATGTTTCATCAGACTTTTCTATTATTTTCCTATATAAATATAACACACACACACACACACACACACACACACAAGCCACGTTGCTGTGGCTCAGTCTGGTTAAAGGGGAAAGAAAAGAGAAAGTGCATGTTTCTGAAATATTTAATTTCACAATGCTTGTGGGTATACAATATTTTATGTTGTTCCATTATCGGTGTAGATACAGAGATTGTGTGGTTTGCCAACTCTAGAACACGCAGCATATAATTGTCCCTGTGAGAAGCAATCCTTGTCTAGATCTAAACTGCACAGTTCTAAAGATTGGCCCTGAGCTTTGTTGACGGTGAATGAAAATGGCAATAGAATATTTAGTGTAGCGTGTGTTGCTGTGACATCCAACAGGTGTGACATCTATATAATAGTATGTATATGTATATAAAAATGTGTGTATTCAAATGAAACATTTTGTCAAAATTTCAAAGCAATTGGTGAACTTTCAGAGATTTAAAATTTTGAACAAATGAACATTTACACACACACACACACACACATATAATGTTTTCCCAACACTTCATTATGTCCCAGACTCCCTTATCACTGATTTATTAGATCAATGTCATCACCATCAAACAAAAATATTCCTTTTGTAACTCTGAAGTTAAACCCATCAGCCATTGTTTCTCGGATTCCTGGAAAATCAACTCAAACTCAAATCAACTCAAAGACACAGTTTGGCCCATAAATATGCTCACTTGGGCAGTCCCACTTTAGTACAGTTTGAGTCAGGCTGAGGCATGGCAAACCAATGGAAATACAACATTCAACATATTCTTATGTTTGTTGTCCTCTCCCTGACAGCAACTGAGATATGTATTTTTCTTGTCAGAGGTAGTGGGATTATAAGAATCGGCATCCAAAAGCAAGGCTCTCTTTAGAAATTAGCAAATGACCGTGGAACAGGTTTATCCATTGTCACATCAGTTGCCTATAAGTGAAAGTGTCAGGCAGCGAGAGCTGTATTTCTGGGGCACAGGCAACATGGATAAGAAATGTAAGTAGGAGGCTAATCCCAGCTCAGTTATCCTTCCTTTCCCCTGCTCCAGTTCTAGTGACAGAGTAACTACAGGACACTCCAACAGCTTGATGCTTAGAAGCAAAGCTCTAAATAGTAATTGATGCTATTTTGTCTAGTAAAAAACTATTGGGGTGCATCCCATAGCATGGAGCCAGGGCAGTTAAAGTGTTCAAATTGCATTATTTCTGCAGTGCAGATGCAGCCTTGGACCTCTTTTGTTGATGCTACTGACTTATGGCGACCCTACAGCAAATCTATCATGGGGTTTTCCTAGCAATTTTTTTTCAGGGGGGGTTTCTCTGAAGCTGAGAGAGTGTGACCTGCCCATGGTGGGACTCCTATCCATGATTTAAATCCACTCCCCAACCCTTTCCATTTTCTTTCTGGAAGGAACGTTGCTTATGTTTTTAAGACTGAGAACTGAATAATTCTGAGGTTCAGAGGCTTGGCAGCCTTCCCTTCAAAATAATAATAATAATAATAATAATAATAATAATAATAATAATATGTTTTATTTTTATACTGCTTTTCCGAGGTGATCAAAGCGGTTCACAAAAATTAACAAATCATAAAAACAATTCACAAAACCCAATAAAAATCAACAACGTGCAATAAAGACATCTCCCGACTGCCATCTTGAGGGGGAGAGAAGCAGGCCAGCAACAACAGGCCTCCGCCTGCTAAGAAGACGAGCCCTCCTCCCGACCACCATCTTGCTTGTCTTTATTGCACGTTGTTGATTTTTATTGGGTTTTGTGAATTGTTTTTATGATTTGTTAATTTTTGTGAACCACTTTGATCACCTCGGAAAAGCGGTATAAAAATAAAACA